>NW_016176688.1:0-9029 GCF_001687245.7 Rhagoletis zephyria | reverse complement strand
AGGACATGCAGCTGCTGACTACTATTCAGTAGCACCAGCAACAGCGCCAGTAACATCTGCAGTAACAGCAACATCAGGAATGGCCACCAATGCCAGTGTAGGTGGCGTCATGCAGACCAACAGTGGCGTTGTAGTTTCCACCGTGGGCGGTGCCAGCGCTATGGGCATCATCGGTAGTGGAAGTATGAGTGGCAGCAATATAAATTTGAATGCGGCCTCTATGGCGGCAAGCAGTGCGGTGACAGCGGCAGCAGCTGCAACGGGGACAACAGCTGGAGCCGCGTCAGCGGCCAGTGGCATTGGCAACAATCAAGGTTATTACCAGTTGAGTGTGACAAGTAAGTTCACAGAGAAGAACTTTTTCGAACTGAATTATTTATTTACTTTGCTATTCATTGCTTTTTGCTTACAGTTGAAGAAGCTTCATTGCGCAATAATGGTTTTCTAAAACCTAATCCATACGTTGAATTGGTAATCGATAATAAAAGTAAACGTAAAACTGATGTGGTGAAGAATACTTATCTACCCAAATGGAATGAGGAGTTCACAGTGCTGGTATGTTGATGAATCGTTGTACTACAGTATATAAGAATAAATAGAAAATGCGATTGACTCATCCACTCGCGCGCATACACACAAGCATGCATGGAAGTTGCGCGCAAAGCTGTCCACACGTATAATGCTAGCTAGCTTGAGTGAGCACGCAGCGATAGCGAAATATTTAGATATCTTTGGAATTGTCCATTTAGGAATTACTAATTAAATAAGCTTAGTAAAATTGGTAAAATCGGCTTAACTAAGCAAGGACGACGAATAGCTCGTCTGGTAGCTTGTTGTTAGTCACAATTAGTGTACTGCTTTCTTTCTCACGATGACCCTTAATGACCGTTAAATATATCTCTGCGCGAGTTTCGATTGTTTGACAAAATTAAGCGCGATATACATAAATTTGTTTGGTTTAGTTGGCATTTTATCCTCGGTAGCCCCAAAACGCGATGAAGAGCAAAAAAAAAAAAGGAAAAGAAATACCTATGTATTGTGTGTAGAAAAGGCGATGTGGTGAACCGTAGAGACCGGAGTGGATTGCTTATGTCCGGATCTCCTCCTCGACGGCAGCCCCTTCTGCCCACGATTCTACCCAGCTATGTACATAGCTTCATTGGCATATCTTTCCCAATTATCAAGTTTATTCCCAAACTAACCAACAAAGCCTATTCTCTGGCGAAATCATTTCGTTCGTTCATCTTTACATCGTTTGGGAAATGAGCAAAAGAAATTTCAATGCACACAACATACAACGGTGATACGCGGATGGTTCAAAAACTGATTAATCTATAGGAGCAGGAATATATAACCCTAAACTAACGATTTCCCTAGGGTATAGGAAATTGAACAGCCTAGGGCAACACAACACTGTACAACTGAACTGGGTGCTGGGGCATAAAGACACACAGGTTAGCATACTGACAATGGAAGCAACAGTGACACGGGCAATATTCCAGAATCCTCCCATGCCGTAGCATTACATACAATACGAGAGAAGTTGAGAACACAATAGGGGCGGGGCCTCTTAGAAGCCTCAGTTCTCAGAAGGCGGCGAGCTATGCGTTCTACTCCGCATTGGAAGATAAAGCTGGTGATCGGAAAATTGTTAAAACTTGTTTATCATCAGCCTTCTTTTTACTAACTCTTGGCAACACAGCACACCAGCTCTTGGTCTTATGGGAGTGTTTCATTAAGGGCCAATCAGTACAAAAATCTGTAGTTAACCGCCGATTCTGAGTTAACTACGCACTGTGACTTTGGCCCTAAGAGTCATAATAGTGTTATAATCCATAAAAATTTAGTAAAGTGTTCAGAAGTGACCGCAACATTTTCTTCAATGTTGGGCTTATAGCTCTACCGATTACCAGTAGCTCACTAGAACAAAATATGTATCCATTTTTACTATGGGAGTATGTACATATATCTCGAGTTTTTGATTTTTTGGATTATGACACTCTTGCAGCAAATGTGCGATATGTAGTATGTATAGATAGACAAATAGCGATTGCGTTTTAAATAATTCTGGAGAATTTAAAATTCACTTAACACAGCTGTTTGTTCGTAAATGGGAAAATACTGTATATTTTTAGCTTTTACTTTAAAAGCGGCTACACTCGTGTCATATTACTCACAATAAGTATAGCTGCATACACACATAGACATATGTATGTGCATTTGTACGTATGTATATATTTGCGTGCATTATCGACGTTCGATATACCATTATGTATAACATATATCAATTTAATATTGATTTTAAAGTAATTGTTTTGGCAGGTCTCTTCAAATAAAATGTCCATTGGCCCGGCTGCGGCTTTTACAAATTCTATTCAAGTAGCACACAGCAAAATTATTGTCAACTTTAATAACTTTCGATTTTAATTTATTTCCCACCATGCAAAACATGAGAAATAGGCAACAATCGTCAATGGCAACAAATTGGCGACTCACCGATTTATTGCTGTGGTGACAAATCGGCAACATCACTTCATTCATGTCAATTTTGAATAAAAAAGTTCTCAAAAATTCCGAAACTTATGAATATGGCGTCAATAGTATTGGCCAAAAGCATCTAAATTATGCCCAAGGACAAGATTGAAAAAATATGAAGCCTCACAGCGAGAAAATGAATTAATTCCGATTGTAAGTTGCAATTTGGTATACAAAAAAATAAATGAAGTATTAAAAAGAATAAAATTATTCCAAATATCGCCTGAAGCGATAAGAAAAGGACTTATTCAGGTAATAAGAAAACGACTAGCCCAGGCGAGTTGCCTTCGGCGGACGTTTTAGGAAATCGATTCGATGGAAATATTACCGGCAATAAATTTGTTTCCGAGGGCGACACATTTTCTTATTGCTGGCAACACAAATTGTTTGGTGGGTTATATTTTGTTACTTTTTTGGTGGTGTAGACAAAATTTCAGAGTGAGAGTGCATACAAACGTACATGCATACAATATGTATGTAAATATCACCGCAAGCCCACTTTGTCTCCACACGACAATCAAACGCTTTACGCGTTCCACCTTAATTTAAGTTTTTTTTTTGTTTTCGCGTTTGCTTACTTTTAACTTTTATTCATACGTATACATATGTACATACGTATACTCGTACATACAAACATACTGTTTGCATTGCAATTTAAGGCGAAGTGCGTCAATATTTGTTTGATATTCAAGCTCTGATTATAGATTTGTTTGGCCGGCTACCGGGAAACGTCATTAATATGTATGAAAACGTGCAACGCATGCGGTTAATTATTACATATGTATGTATGTACATAGATACATACATGAGCGCTGGTGCTAAAAGGGTGCATGTACATATAAGTACATACAAATGTACATTAGACCGTACCACCTTACAAGCACTCAAAAAAAGTTCGCCGTATACCCTGTGTCTATAAAGTACTAGCAATTACCCGGCGTGCTTCGCTGCGCCTTAAATGTATTTTTGTGTTGTAACTCTCCCCCTAAGCTCTTATGGCCTCATTTACAAAATATTTTTAAAGAACTTTATGAAGTTAGATTTAAAAAAATCGATCTATGAAGCATTGTTTATTTTTTTTTTGAGTTAATATATTTTCGAAGGTAATTAGAAAATATGTAAAGAACCGACTTTCTCTTGGAAATTTAATTTATAATCTTATAACTGGAGTCTACTATCGCACCCTTNCAAAGCAATTTGGAAAGTATATTTTTCGCCGAGTTTTCTTTTTGCGGTACGGTCTAATGTATGTACATACCTACGTACATACATTAGTGTGCGCCTTATTTTTTAACTTTAACTTACAAAGTGCCTAAGACTTCACCTAGTCCTGTGTGTGTGCTTGTGACCTAGCTTGGTCACAAAACCGTGTTCTGCGAAAAATTTTCAATCTCGGATAACGGAAAGATGAAATTTTTTAACAAAATTGCCTGAAAAACATTGAAACAAATAAACTTGTTTTAATGATTTATGTATCGACTATTTTTTTTTTAATTTTTGTAAAACTCCATGAATTTGCCCAACTTCGGGCCCTCTGAAGCATGTATTTCCGTTAGCCGATTTTGAAAGTTTTGTGCAGGGCATTTTTTATGGCCAAACAAGCCTACCTAGGGGGCTTTGCTTTTTAGTACCTTTAAAAATTATTTACTCTATACAAACAAGGCGCACACTAATGTTCATAAGTATATATGTAACGTGCTTTTTATTGCTATAAATGTAATTTTGTTCCTTAAGTAATTACCGTGTCATTGGCATTTACTATTTTTCGGTCAACGGGTCAAACTGACATCAAAAGGACATGACTGTTAGCTCCTAACTATAATTTGAGTGAGGAGTGGTGATTATACAAAAAAATCCGCTTACCGACAATTCGAACCTCGGATCTTTCGAAGGTCACGCCAGTGCTTTGAGCACTCGGCCATTGCGACTGTTGGAGCAGCGAGTGCAAAATGATAATCATATCGATGGTCCTCTGCAATAACGACACAATTCAAAAAATAAAACCTCCTACTACTGTTAAGTGGGTCTTGTCTCTAATCCTTATCTACTCTATGTCCAACCCTTACTAAAGTAAGTAGTAGATAGATATATAGATAATAAAATGAGGTTTGTACCGCTATTGTGTCCTCCACTCTTCAGAATACCTCCTTTAAACCTAAGCTGCTGACAACGTTGAACAATACTTTTGGGTATAGGGAGTGAATGTGCTTAAGCTGTGACCACATTGAGCCTAAACTTCTCTCACATCTTCTGCAGACTGCGTCACGCTCGGTGAGGATGTGTCCTCTACACTTATAGAGTCGCAAAACCGGCAAGGGTCTCTCGACCATTCCCCCAGCATGTATAGACATCCTCTCAGCCTGCAGTGTCCTGTGAGGTTACCTGTTATTACTCTAAGCTTCTCCTTTGAGAGGTCAAATATACTTTGGAATCTCCTTTTGTTATACCCTCTTAGTAAACTCTTTGCCTGCCGCATTCCTGACGAACTCTACCTCCTAAGCTCCTCTCTAAGAGTGTTGGGACCCACTCCTAGGAAGGGCGAGACAGCCAACCGCCTCGTTATCCTCCACTCCCTTGTGGCCAGGTACCCACGCTAATTTAAGCTTCTCAATGCACTTATGGACCAGCGACAATTTGACCTCATAGGATATGGGGACGTTGAGTACCGCCTGACTATAACTTGGGATTATGATTCTCTAGTTTCTATACCCTCTACTTATGATTGTATCCGCACTAGGGGGATTCAGAAAATTTTAATTTTTCTTTCCTCGGAACCATGCTCAAAAGTTTCGTTTAGACGCCAAAATAAGTCTCAGCAAATATGAGACCTTAATGTTAATAAACGCACTTTTCGATTTCCCATAAGAATAACACAGGAAAAATTGTTTTTTTTTGCAATTTTTCGTTGTCTATGGGTGTTTTGAGATTTACCAGATATTTTTAATGTTTTTTTTAAATATGTAGCTTTTCGGATTAAACAAGAAACTTTTTCTCGTGACTTGGCAATTTTTTCCAGATTTTTAAGTTTTTCGAAATTTTTTTTGTGGACTTTGCGGGTTTTTATGAACTAATCTGATACAAATTTGGGAGTTTTGGAACTTTTTTCAAGAAGTTTCCATCAGTTTAGACTTACGCCATTTTTTTTTGGATTTCAGGACCTTTTGGCATTTTTTAATATAACTCGGGGTTTTTTCGGTCTTGTTTGTTCCGAAAAAATGTTTGATTTCTTCAGGCGAGTTTCGGCATATTTTCAAGAGTTTTCGAATTTATTCGTTAGGATTGTTTTTTGGAACTTAGACACAATTTATTCCGAGTCTTGTTTTCTGTGGTTTTATTTTGGCAATTTTGGGTGTTTTTCGGGACTTCAAATTTTGTTTTTTTCACAGTTTTCATGGATTTAGTATTGTACGACCTTTGTGATTTTTTGGTACGTATAACTTGGGACTTTCTGGGAACTTTCTGGAATGCTTTTGGTATAATTCGATATTTTCTTTGTGAAATATTAGGGGGCCTTTGAGCAATGGCAAAATGACGAGATTAACACAATGCACGACTTTTGTATATTGTACTGTATTAAAATGTATTTATTTGGTGAATTTTACAAACGTTGATATCGATAAATGTTGAAGCCGAATAAAGTTTCCAAAGTGTAGAATTTTGAAGCAAGATGAATGTGGTTGATTGAATGTATGGTTGTTTCCAAATTGTATTTGCGCGTCGTTGTCGGCTGCTGTCTAAATTGCTTCTGTCGTTTTTTCGGTGCACGCAAATGTCTTCCATCATCATAAACAAGAAATGACATCTAGTGATGTGAAGAATAATGGTGTGAAAGGCAAGTTGTGCAAAGGGAAATTAAGAGGCACAGGGTGCCCTTACACCCCACCCCACCGTGAATCGCCTAGGGATTCACCCTCTAAGCATAATACGGCAAGTTTCGAGGCTGGACGACGTAGCACTCCTCCAGCTGTTTTGACATCGGCGACTCGTACCTGCCCGTCTTTGGCTGTAAACATCCGGACTACTCGTCCTTTCTGCCACCGGCTTCGAGGTAGTAGAGAATCGCAGATTAAGACTAAGTCATCTACCTTGATTGGCTCCACTCGATCGTGCCACTTTGGACGTAACAGAAATTGTGGCAAGTAGTGCCGTGATCTACTGCTTCCAGAACCGGTCTTTCAGGTTTTGAGCAATGTGCCACTGCTTTTTGAGGCAAATTTTCTCGTCTGCTGACTGAGGTGTTTGAGTAGAGTTAGAGCACCCAATACGGAAGTGGTTCGGCGTTATTGGGTCGTCTTCTTCCGATGCCAAGGGCACGTCTGTCAGTGGTCGAGAATTTAAAATATTTTCAATCTCTATTAGCACGCTCCTTAGCGTTTCTTCCCGCGGTACTTCGTTTTGAATAATTTTGTGCAGCAAGTTTTTCACGACGCGGATGAATCTCTCCCAGCAACCTCCGGAGCTCGGGTTAGAAGGGCAGTTAAATCTCCACTCAATGTTGCGTTGGGCGACTTCGTTGTCGATGCGTTGAAAGTCTAAAATTCGTTCCGCATCCGTCAGTTCTCTTTGGGCGCCTATGAAGTTCGTCCCGTTGTCACTTCTTATACGTACTGGCGTTCCCCGGCGGTTGCGCCAGCTCCAAATGCGCGGCTCTGGGGGTAAGGCAAGTGAATATCACTGCCCACCTTTTCTCTCTTCGGCGACCTATCGCAACATTAAAGGGGCCAAATAAATCGACGCCCGTGTATGTAAAGGGCCTGACGTATTTTGTGACGCGATCTTCGGATAACTGGCCCATGAGAGGCGGTGCTGGCTTAGCTTTGTCGATTCGGCATCTGTTGCAACTGCGTTGAGCAACGACTTAGCGTGAGGGAACCAATATTTTCGGCGGGCTTCGTTAACGATGACGGCAGAATTCTGGTGGTGCATGTTTTCATGGTACTGGCGCATTATGAGTGTTGAGACGATGTGTTTGTTCGGCATCAAAATCGGCTTCCTGGATTCTATCGGCAAAACTGCGGCTGCGTCGATGCGACCTTGTATCCTCATAATGCCCTCCTTATCTAAGAACAGCGTTAGCGCATAGATGGTGCTTTGTTTGCGGAGACATGCTGAGTTTTTGAGCGCTGCAACTTCTTTGGCGTAAATCTCGTTCTGGACTGTTTTTATTATAAATTGTTCGGCTTTATTGAGTTCGCTGGCGGTCAGCGCTCCGCTCGACCGCGTATCGTCGTCGTTCTGGTGCGCACGGACGTGCTTCAAAAATTTGCAGGTGGCTCGTTGAACCCAGGCCATCACCCGTTTCAACTTTAAATAAGACGAAAAACGGTTAAACTTAAGTAAACAATCATTTACCTCGATATGCATGGCGAAGCACGGCTGGACTTCTTCTGGTAGCTGGTCTGGTAAAGGCTTATTGGATAAGATGTGCCAACACTCCATAGGCTGCTGTAGGAACTCTGGACCTCGCAACCATGAACTGCACATCTCGACCTTCGGGGGCCATCTTGGCCGAGTAGCAATATCAGTAGTATTTTTCTCAGTAGGTATCCAGCGCCACTGAGGAGGCGTAGACGACGATAGTATTTCGGCGATGCGATGGCCGACGAAGGGCTTAAACTTTCTCTCCTCGGAGTTGACCCAATGTAGCACTGTTTGTGAATCGGACCAGTAAATTGTCGCGTCAAGCTGAATGCTATGAGCATGGCAGATTAGTTTGGCCAATTGGCACGGACAAGAGCTTTTGAGGTGCACCTCGGGTTTTACCGGCTACAAATGTGACCTCACACTTTTCTGCACTGGTGACTCGAAAATAACCAGCGGCGGCGAATGCAACTTGGCTGGCGTCTACTACTATGTGTAGCTGAATCGATACGGCTGCTTGCAATTGAGGCGAATACCAACGTCTGATCCGGACTTCGTTAACGCGTTTAAACTCGCCCCACCAGGCACACCATTTGTTTAGAAGTTTATCTGGAATCACTTCGTCCCACTCAATGCGGCTTTTCCATACTTCTTGTATCAGTACTTTGGCAAATAGTAGAAAATCTGCGAGAATACCAAACGGATCAAAGACTGCCATGATTATGCTCAGCAGTTCACGCTTCGTTGGTGCTCGTATTCCCTCTAATACTGGTTTCGGGATACGATGAAACTTGAATTGGAATTCGAACGAGTCCGTTGCCATATTCCAATACATTCCCAATATCTTTTCGTGGTTAGTTACGCTTTCTAAGCTTACTGGCTGTGATACTGTTCCTGGTTCTTTGTTCAGGCTGACCTCGATATCTCTGATGTTCGACACAAAAGACCTCAGTTGAAAACCTCCTTCGGCGTGGATGAATACGACCTCTCGACAAATTCTTTCGGCTTCTTGTTGATCTCTAAAACTGGCTACGAAGTCATCAACATAACGACTATTTATTATTGCTGCAACGGCGTCGGGATATAGCTGACGGAATTCTTCTGCGTTCTTATTTTTAACCTATTCTGCTATG
>NW_016176686.1:0-9029 GCF_001687245.7 Rhagoletis zephyria | reverse complement strand
CAAACTGCGACGTGTATGCAGTGCTAGAGTTGGGTGTGTGTGTGTGTGTATGTGCATTTATGTAAGCCGCATCTCGCCATCCTCAATTCATTCCCTCGCTGTCAACTTCTAGCGCTTGTGTCAATATTGCGCCAAGACGAATTGCTAACTAGAAATTCAATATACTTTTAACCACTTCTGAAATGCATTCACACATACATACATACATATGTACGTACATGCATACTTACACGCGTAAATGCAATACTTCAACAAACTCGCTATTCGCATTGGCATGCTGTTACACTGCTTCGCCTCCTTTAATTTCCTACTTCTTGGCATTTGTGATCTTGGCCTGCTGCGCTTACCAGCAATGCGTAGTAGTCGTCTAACAAAAACCACTTTCGTTTGCGTCAACACTCACTGGCAGCTTGCTGTGCAGCGAGCATCGAATGCAACTAAGGGGAGAAGAATTTATTTGAATAGTAAAATTTTTAGTTAGAGTATCTGCGTGAAAGTGCCTCTTGTGAATGCCAGCACACATACATACAAATATACAAATTGATATTAGATTTATATACATATATTTAGATATCATAGTGAGTAGAGCAATTTTTGCTCTTACTCGAATGAAAGTAAAATTATAGACCAACTGCATTGTATATATATATAGGTATGTGCATGAATGTGAATGCAAATTGCACGGCAATCATTGTTATTGTGTAATAAAATTCTTATTTTTCTTTTATTCGAAACAGACATTTCAATCAGTTTCAATTGGCTTAAATAAATATGCTTGCGCTTGCATTTTCAAAGTTCCTTATTGTAAACGAATAATGTAAGGAATAACTTTGAAAATAAGAAAGTATGCTCCAAAACAAAAAAAAAAAAACAAATCAAATAAGATTTGTTTAGAAGAAAAAATGAGAGGAGAATTATTTAAAAGTTGACATTTAATTAGGCCAAGTGTAGTTATATTAAAAAAACAAATGTGTGGATAATCTGCCATACATAGATCAGACAAAAACAACTGCTCCTAGAGGATGCGTTTTTTTGTTCGGAGATGACATGAGCTCAGAAGGTTACCCCATTCTTATCCGAATGTGCTTCTAAACCATTTCCAGTTAACCTGACCAAATTAAGAATAGTAGACTGGGCTTATTTTCCTACATACAAAATATTTGGTTTTGAAAATGAGTTGTTCAAAATATACACATGAAATCTTTAAAATTACATACAAACACAAACGCAATGCGACACAATTCAAAATTTAAAAATAAAAACTGTTACTACTGTTAGTTTTAAGGATTAGACATGGATTCCAGAAGGATTAGAGACCTGAGCCAGTTAACACACATCACACACACACAGGACCATCGAAAAAATAAATATTAAGTGCTCATATTTACTCAATTATGCACACTTTTTGTGTAATTTTTCTCTACGTGACAAACTTGGTATGTAAAAGTAAACATACTGTGTTTAATTTTGCACACATTAGGAAAGGAAACAGATTACCTCTCTTTATAAGCGTAAATTTCAACAAAAATTTTTTAGAGGAAATTTTAAACACTACATTTGTAAACTGTGTAATTGTGAATAATATATATTTAGGATTCAACAAACAAATTTGAAATTTGTTATACGCCACACATATGATAAGTAAAAGTAAACAGGCAGTGTTTAATTTAACTAACATGGTGTGTATATTTCCATTCATTAAGAGAGGAAACTGGCTATCTATTTTAATATGCACAAATTAAAAAAAAAAATCACATTGTACGATTCCCGCCACTCGCTTTTAAGTAAAGCCAGATTAATTAAAAACAAGTAAAAAGTCTAAGTTCGGGTGGAGCCGAACACTAAATACCCAGTGCAAGTATTAAATATAGTTGTTCACCTTTCTGAAAACTGCCGTTACATGGTAAGATGAGTGGTTTTACACCTATTTCTAACAATGTCGAGCGTATGTGCAGTTATACTTAATGAGACAAACTTATATCGTTAGATGTGGGCGGTATCACACCCACTTTCAAAAATTATATAATAACGTTACGTTATGTCCGTTTTTCAAGGGATTGTTGTTAGTATCAATTTTGAATAAATTAGCGTTCTTAAATTTCGAAATATCGAAGAACATCGACAGACATGGCTTAATCGACATCTCTTTTCGTTCTGATCATTTATATATACATTTGTCTATATCTATTTCGATTCCTTTAGGCTGTTACAAACAACCGTTTTGCGATCAAATATATAATACTCTTGTGCACAAGTTCGCTTGGGTATAATAACATCGACATTGATAAAAGATAAGAGAGCGGATTAACTGCTTCAGCTGACATAACAGCCGTTTAAATATAAATTTGTTCCAATTGATACTTCAAGTACTCGAGAGCCACACTTGCCACACATTGACAGTTGCTGCTTCACATGGTTGTATAGGTAGAACCTTCACTGTAACTTGACTGGCACTAAGAAAGTCTTCGCATTGCAAGCTATATTAGAAGACCCTCTAAATGATCTAACAATCAAAGCAGGGGTATGCTTCTTAGGCAAAAGAAATCAAATAAAAGAACAAATCGCAGCTGAAGTATTGATGCGTACTTGGAGTCAAGTTAAATTTGTACTGCGCAATTATTATTTCGTGAAATTATTTCGCTGCTTAGGCAAGGTTAGTGGGGGGAAGGCCTTGTACGAGAATAAAGATTCGTTATGCTAGAAATCAATGGCATAATCTCTAATGTCTATTTTGAATTTCTTAGGTGGCATTTTTTCCCTCTTTTTATGCACCGCCTAGACACTCTCTTGGACTCCGTATCATACTGACGAATGTAAGTTTCATCTACAGTCGCAATGCGGTTGAGAATTTCATCTTAATCACCCTGAAACAACTCAAAAAATTCTCTGCAAATTCTGAGATTGCCGATGTCTGTCGATCGGCTTGTATCAGAACAGCAATGTAGTATATGAGAAGAACTGGTTTGCCGCAAATGCGAACAAACTAAATAGTCCTAAAATTTTTTTATTCCATTTTTTTTTGTTATTTTTGACATTCTATATGAAACGACGCAAAAGTGTTTCTGTAACATATTCGCATTAAATGAACTGAGCAAATGAATAACTAGACAACAGTAATGAGAGGAGAAACTGAGATGTTGCTTAATACTTTTCTACTGGACAGCCAACACTTATAGATAAGTACCTAGAGTACGCTAATAAGCATACTGAGTCGTGCAAGCGGTTTAAACTTTATAGCTGCATATTTTTACTGCTTTGATACAGCCGACACACAGACAAAACCTCTCCCACCATGGCGTATACGTGACTTTTAAATTTCTTTGTTCTTCGCATTTAACTCATACGCCCTGCAATACTTTTTATAATTACTATATAAGTTTTTATTTACTATTATTATTATACCGACATGCTGAAACATGCAAAAAACAATATATTATTAACTTGAAATTCTAATGCACACACAAATATTAAGTTTGTATGAGCAATAAGCACATAAATATTAAAGTAAGTGTGCTACTTATTAATGCAAATGTCTCTGCGTAATCGTAAATTTACGCCTGATTGCGTACACAATCTACTCGGAACGTTGACTTCATAAATGATAAATTCGAACTCTAATGAGTAGATTAAGTGGTTAAGTTTATGAATTAAGTTGACAGTGCGGATGCTGAGTGTGGCAGGTCGACATGAGTTTCGAGGAAAATTTTGATAAGAAAAAGTAGTAAATTAATATTTTCCGTGGCGACGGGAATTCGAAGAGATTTCCATTATATTATTGTGTTGCAATTTAATGCGAATTCGGCAATATGGAAAGTTATCTGGTAGATTCAAGATATAACACAAAGAACATTTGAAAAGTAAAAATCAATAATGAAAGATTAAGTACCTAAGGACTAAGAGGAAATTTTTGAAGGAAGTCATCTTTAGCAGCGGTTGGTTGATTGGGGGTAAATGGCCAAGTGCAACAAAACAAAAACAGAGATCAAGGCAAATATTAAGCTCAAGATAAATTTAAACACTTTGCTTATAAAGGGACAAAGGTATGTAGAAAAAAAAGACAATACGGTAAAAATAAAGATAAATATGAAGAAACACATGAGGATGTGGATACGGATACAAGTAAGTATGTCATAATATATAAATATACAAAAACGCGGAAGAAAATGCCGGAAGGGCCTTAAAAACCCTAAGGATATTAAAAACTTAGGAAGAGTAAAGTACGAAGAACCCCGAAAAATCTTGAAAAATAAAAAAACAATACGGAGAAAATCTTGAAAGGTTTCAAAAATCTCAACCTCAAAAGTCAACCTTTACGATAAAGAGTCAACCTTTACGATAAAAAAGCAAAAGTTAGCGATTATTCATTCATTTCTGTTTAGTATTTAGAAATCTACCTAATACCTTCGAATTTTATTATTTAACACTCTCTAGTATTTAAATAACTGTGCATAGTATATTTAGTGAATCTTTAAAAATACCGAATTCCTATTTACTTTAGTACTAAGACGCCTCGGATATATTAAATTTATATGGATATTTAAGTAGTATCTAAAGAAGTACCTTAAATACAAAAGTATTTAAGCATGCTCATGACTGGTTAAGGATATGCCACTAGAAAAGAGGTACTGCAGTATTGTGTCTTATTCTTCTTGAGAATTATGCATAAAAATTCTGTAACCAACTCAAAAAATGTGTCGCAGCTGTTACTTTCGCTCAAAGAAAATTGTAAATTGCACACTGCACTCTTGCAATTTATTAGATTTCCAATAATGTTCATTTTTCTTTTGCCCCATTTGGTTTCAGAAATTTGCGATTTCCCTTGCTCTCCTGCACTTACATACATATTTTTGTTAACCGGATGTATTTCACAAAAGCAGTTGTTGCCTCAACTCAAACTGCGTAGAAATATGCGATGTGAACTGAAATCTCTATTCGACTCACGCACACACGTATATACACACACACATACATACATATGTACATATGTAAGTATTTGAAGCTCTCTAAAATGTTGCAGTGCAGTCAGTTGCTCGATTGCTTCAATTTTTAATGTTTCTAATTTGATTAAATTGCACACCTGGCATTTGCATAGCCCTGGCTTTGATTGCTTGCTTGCTTTCTATGCACAAATGCACCATTGAACCTCGTTTGCAGGCAAATTCGTAGAAGCAGAGCAAAGCAAATCAAATACACTGCCGCAAAGAAGGACAGAGAAGGGCAACAATGCGAAAGGCGTGTGAAGACAGTAAAAATGGCAATTGCTGCTGCACATTGTTTTTACTTATTGTTGCTTTCGTCCACTGCAAATGAAGCAGAGAAAAAAAACAGCAAGCGATAAGTGTGTAAAGTCGCACACACTGAGAGATGCATCCTTATACAATCCATGCAAATATAAAAGCAAATAGTTGAATATATCCTACAGGGTGTTGTTGTTTCCCTTATTAGTACACACACACACACATACACATGTATATGTATGCAAACACTGGTCATGCACTTGTTTATGCATTCTTGTTGGCAAACACTTCATTTCCACATAAAATGGATACTTAAGACTTTTCTAAATTGCTAGTGCCCTAGTGACGCTGCAACTACACAACAAAAAAAAAGGGGTGGCAGCAGCTATAGTCAGAGCAACACCAACAACAGCATAGAATGCATAGAAAACAATAACTAGGATAAGAGTTTTTTGTAAGCGAGCAACAGAGTTTTCTTTTCTTCTCGTTTATGAAGTAACAAAAAATCTTGGGTAGCTTGTATGGTAAAGAGGTACACAGTATTAGATGGAGATACCAACGCAACGACGTCTTGAGCACTCGGCACCATTTCTTGTGTCATCGATATGATTTTGTAGATGTGTACGTATGTAAATATACAAAATGTGAGACAACTTCATAAAACTGCTTCCAGTGAGAAGGCACAGAGTAAGAATACTGAATATTCTTAGTGAACTCCCGATAAAAGTTCTTTGTGTGCTGTATTATTTAGTTACATATGTAAATATGTAAATACAATGGTCGAAAAAATTATTGACAACTTTTGACAACTATTTATTTTATTATTTATAATGCGTGATACCGTCAGCAAAGAAAAAAATCTACTTTAAATTTGCCTTTTATCATACTAAATTTAATGCTCTAAAAAACTGGATGCCAATATTTTTTTACTAAAAATTCATATTAAAAATTTTAAGTTTTTATGAAACTTTGTGGAATTTTCCAAATTTTTGTAAAAAGTTTGAGGTTCGGACTTACAAGGCTTTCGTTCTGCGTTATCTTTCAAAAGCCAATACCTAATGCCTAGACAACGAATTAGTACAAACTGGTAAATGCAAAACATCCAGCTTTGTTCGAAAATTTAACGATCAACGATAAAGAACGGCTCACTTATCTCGCAATGTCTAGCGATTATCGACAATGTCCCTCAATCAAATTTCGAGGAAGTGCAGTTGTACAGTTTTTTTTTAGGTGGAAAAAAAGCAACAATTACGACATACAAATCAGTGGACAGCGTTATGAATGCAGATGAGGTTGTTAAGTGTCCGCTTGAATTATTGAACTCGTTAGATCTCCCGGGGATGCCACCACACAGGTTGTTACTCAAAATTGTTGCGCACCTAATTCTACTCCGAAACATAAATATACTTTGATCATGCAAAGGAACCAGACTTGTTGTAAAAAAGTTGGTGCCTAATTTGATTGAAGCGAACATTCTCAGTGGTAAGTCAAGGGCAGGTGTTCTAATTCTAAGAATCCCTATCATCTCACTGGACATGACATTTGGTCTCAAATGCTTGCCGTTCCCTGCCAGGCTTCCGTTCTCTGTTACAAGGGAACTGAAGTCACTAAAAGTGTTGTAAAAGTTGTATTTTGTTTGAATACACTTTATCTCCATGTATGGGAAGTTAGTAGACAGACCCCAAAAAAATCAAAAGCTATCTAACGGTGGAAAGCGACCAAGTCCATTTTATTCCAAATTTTAGTTTTTGATACAGAATGGTAGGTAATACGCAACTACATCGATTCTTCGCCTTTTGACCCTTAGGCGACGATATGTATGTATGTATTTCCTTCAAATTGCGTCACTTCTTCAGTAGTCGAAAAATTTCCCGTGAGTAGTTTAGCGAAAACCGTGGACGTTTCAGCAGCTCTATGCTTACATTACTTTTGCGCTTAAAAGCGTTTTTCATTTTCTTTTATTTATACACATGGATACATTGTAGTTAACTTATACTTTAGATGTTATGTAAATGAAATGACAAAGCGCAACACTCCACTTGAATCCATCGCCTAGAGATATTGCCAGCTGCTTGCTTACCAATGCCTACGTGGCTGCTGCTACTGCTTTCGTGATTGTGCAAATTGTTGCTGTTTTCATTTCCCTTTTATCTTCCTGTTTACTTTAGTTGCGCAGTAGCCCTCTTTGTTGTTGTTTGTTTGCTTAGGTTGATGAAGATTTTGTTTTCACTTTCCGCTTGATTGGCGGAAGTGGATGCGCGAGTAAAGGACAGGGAACAAACAAAAGCGTAAAACAAATACAAAACACATACATACATACATACCAACTAGCTGACATTATGTGACACCTCTTCATGTTGAACTATGACTATGTAGATGTACATACATACGTACATACGTAAGGGCGTTATTCATCTGCTAAATATATACCGAAGTATGCGTGTATCCGCACAGAAACACGACCAACTTAAGCAATGCAATCAGGTTGATGCCGTTGGCTTTTGGTTGCTGTTGATTTTATGTAGACACACACAAACACAAAAGCAAATTAGGGTGGCTACAAAATGCATGTGAAAAATTAAAAACGGAATTTTAATTATAATCACCCCCAAGGATTGTTCTTTGCCGAAAAATTACATCTCATGTATTTTATTGGGGGGAAAAAAATTTTATGTATTTTATACGGAGAAAAAAAATTTTCGTAGAATTGGTACAGAGTTCTTGATGATCAGTGTTTTCGATCGTAAAACTCTGTTTCACTTCAGGTGACTTACAACCATTTTTTAATACCAGCGATTTTTTATGAGTTCACCTATTGCACTTTTGGGGTTTTTAGGGGTCCTTGTTTGTTTAATATAGAACAATCCTAGAGGGTAAAATCATTAAAAATTCTGACTTGATTTTTTTTTAACCACCCTAATGCGCATGTATGTTTACATATATAATTATGTATACATCTATGCATGTGTGCGTTTACACGTATCAGTTTGATTGTCTAGCATCATCAACATTCTAACTATCGCCAACCAACATCCCGATTATTGCTGTCTACAGCGGTGAGCGTCGACAAAGCGCCAGCAACTGCAGCACGTATGTATGTATGTATGGGAGTGTGGTTGTGTTGATTTTGGTTTGCCTTTTGATCAGCAACAATGTCTGCCACAGCTGCCGCACATCATGAATATGAATATGAATAACCATCATCAGCAGCTAGTCAGCTGTATCTGCTGCTGTCACATACTTATGTACATACATACATACATCGACGCTCCTTGCCGAGGCGAGCTATTGCTGCAGCTACTGTTGTCTGTGTGGCAAATGATTTTTGGAGGTGTGCATCACTCATCGACGCAATTCACAAATGTAGGCACAGTGGGACGCGATTGTGCTATTGCATTTCTATGTAGTGGCTGTGGTTTTTTGTGTTGTGGCTTTTTAGTATGCGTTAGTGGCTCTTGCCGACTTCCTTGAGTGCATTTTTCTGTCGCGTTTTCACTTTTTTGTTGCTTCTTGCTTTTCTGCTCTTTCGGTGCTCTTTGTTTTTGCCATTATTTATGCAATTTGCATGTGTACAACAACATCATTCCGGCGGGAGTACACTCCGTCACCACTGTCACATCCTTCTTGGTTATCACGCCTCGGTTGCTTCCTTTCCTTTATTGCCAACTCACTCACCGCGCACCTTCTTTTGTAGTCGCATTGCGGCAAACTCTCTGCCTCCACAAATTGTTGGTGCCATTAGTCCTGTTTTCCTTGTTTTCTGGTTTGTCTGCCTCTTCTTTTCATGTCGTT
>NW_016176685.1:0-9030 GCF_001687245.7 Rhagoletis zephyria | reverse complement strand
GGTCCACCTTCGTCCAGTTACACATGTTTAGATCGTTACCCAACGTTTGATGTGCTGATACGAAAAGTCAACCTGTTCAAAATTAGTCTGCGGGTAGACAAAGGGATTCTGATTCATCTCTTTCCTGACTAGAGAGTTACGCAGTTTCTTGTAATAACGCTATAACCTGGCACCAATATATCACAGGAATTACTCAGAAGTAACCGAAAAAAAGGACATATATTCTCCTTGGTTTGAGGCCCTGGGTGCCACTTGACTATCAGAGTAGATATTTACCTCCCTTGCCACCGTTACGTATATCAACAGTCAACCAACTGATTCCTTAATAGCAGCTTCCTTTGTCTAGAATCTCGATGCCCCAGCTCAAACCCTTTGCCACTTTCAGCAATAGAGATCTGCTGATGTTTTCTCCATTCCCCATCGTTATGCTTACACGACATCTTCCTGTCTAGAATCAAGCCTAGGTACTTGCCTCTATCGGAAAGCAGCAGGCGAACGCTTTTTATTGTGGAAGAGCCAAATAAAGCATCTCATTATCCCTAGTGTTCAATACGAGTTCCGTCTCACTAAGATTTACGGCGAGTTTACTGTTCGCGGACTACTTAGTTTGAGGCTCAAATACCTTTGGAACATATCATTAAGGTGTAGAAATTTACCATTCACTAAAAGTAAAAGATCACTCGTATTGGCAAACACTCGACAACCCCTCTCCTGCAGCTACTCTAGCAAGTCGTTTATGTCTACAGACTAAATAATGGGCGAGAGGTCATAACTCTGTGGTTTACCCCTGTCAATTAGCCCTCAAGAGAAATTAAGAGAGACTGATTGGCCTCAAATCCTTGGGAGATATATGAGAACTTTTTTCGGAAAATAAAATAAATAAATAAATGAATTTCCATTTTGACTTAAGCCCTCTGCGTTTTCCTCTTGGCTTTTTACCCCGCCTCCATCCACTAAACAAGATTCACTATTTCCGCTCTAAAACTCCTCATCGAGTGAAGTAAAAATTACATGAANCTTGAGTAAGCAGTCACTGTGTCGCCTATACACACACACAGGATTACGCGCAGAGGCAGGCTACTTACATACAAATATACATACATATATATACCGAAATATCTACATACAATGTATGAAAGTATATGGCAGCCTTCTGAGGTCTTACCTCCTACAATACCACCTCTACCTGGCCTTCTATATGCGTACACCTACAGCTTTTCTTCTAGTTCAATTAACTGCCTCAACTCCTTCGTTGCTGCGTTGTAATTGAAGCCTAGCCAAAGAAAATAGAGGCACAAACGAGAGATGTGACGCCGCTGGCGATGGCGGCAATGTCAAATGTGTGGCGATGTAAAGAGTCAAAGCTTGTTGGTGTTGGATTCGGAGTTGGCACCGGCAGTAAAGAGGGAGAAAATTGTGATATTTTATGTTTGCCTTCCACCATTGCTGTCGAAAGCTGTTAGTATTTACATTAGTTTACTTCTCTTGCAAAAAATTGCCATTAACGCCTGAGGCTTGCGTCTATCGTCTAACGCCTAGCTACGCTAAATCGTGCTCAGTCAGTCACATTTAAACGATATTTACATGTCACAAAACTTTAACGATAACAAACGAACAAACAGTGATGTCGTGAAACGCCCAAATTTTTTAAATTGGTTACTTTGAAAAATATTTATTTATTTACTTCGGTGTAGATAAATAAGTATGTATGGATGTTTTTACGAGGGACTAACAAAATTTTGGTAAACTGACGAGATTTTAAGAATTTTGAAGAAAAATCGGTAAGAATGGAGACTAGAAAAAATAGAGTTACTTATAAAAGGTCGTTAGAAACTCCGCCACCAACGTAGCGAGAACCTCGTTATACAATTGTTGCAGGCATTCGACGCCAGATTAAGCCCGTAGAAATTTGCAATGAATTCCCAATTGCACACGAAACAAAAGCACCGTATCTTAAGGCCTTTGGTAGGTGATATCAAAAATTCCAGTCTGCATACTTCTCCGTGGAAGATGAGCCTCGAGATGGATGTTCAAATTCTTCGACCGACGAGACAAATGTAGCCCTGGTGAAAACAAAAATTGGACTTTAATGCCATGGCAGACATTGAATGTGATGACTAATATTGAGGATTGATTAAGGGTATACGAAGAAATCTGCTCGATGGCTCCCACGAATTTTGAGTGAGAGTCAAAAAGAAGCTCGAGCTTGTTTTGCTCAATGTTTTCTAAGAAAGCAGGATCAAGTTACCCAGGTTGTGCGCTAGGGGATATTTTATAAGAAGAATTTGATAAGAAGACAACCGCCACCTTGCTCGCCACATGCAAAGTTATTGGCCGGTCTGTAAGAATCATAGACACCAGCGACTCTCAATGAACTCACCTTCACACCAGCCAATACTTTGCCCTCCTAACTGTTGGTTGGAAGTCTCCTTATGACGCTTTAGAACAACTTTTAAGTCGATGCTGATTGGCTGAAGGTGAAACATCAGCTTCGATTGAGTTATCACAGCACTTGAAACCCCCGATGAACTGCGATATAATTTATCTAGAGCGATAAATCCAATTACATCACGGCGCGATCACACACACCATCTCGACTAATGAAATCTATTTACGACAATAGACTGCGCAAATCCGACAAGGCTGGTATAGTACCAAGTTTAACCTGGAGATTGCGAATACATACCCGCCATGCGGACACGAAAAATATCGGGCACTTCTTCGAATGTCCCTTTAACCAGAGACACGCGTTTTAAGACTCAAACGGGAGAAGTCAATCGGATAGTATGATAAATAACCAGTTTTCTAACACTTATGTAACTAGGGAAGGGATTAGAATTTCAGAATTGTATGTATCTTCATATGTATGTACTGGGGCCTGGTAGTGGGTGAACTCCGAATGCGATGTCACGGCTACGCGGACGACATAGTTATAATGGCGAAAGGAAAGTTCGCAAAAGCCTCTGCTTTAGAGGGCCTGATGATAACGTAGAAATGGTATAAGGAAAAAGGTCTTAACATTACCTACCGGAAATGAGAAGTATAGCTCTCGGTGGTACAGAATTCGACATTGCCTCCGAAGTGAAAAATTTTTGCATCACGTTCGACGCGAAACTCACAGGGTAGGAAGACGCCGCAATCACGTCATTCAGAGCCACAAGAGCTTTGGTGATATGCAAACGTCTTGCAGGAATATCTTGGCGCTGTAGATCTCGGTTTCTCAGATGAATATTTACTATAATAGTCGAGCCTATAATAACCAATGGGAGCGGTGGCCTACATTACGAAGGCCAACCTATTATAGACTGTGGAGCGCTCACTTACAAAACTACAACGTTTTGCGTGAGTATGTATCACAGACGCAATAAGCAGCTGCCTCAATAGCTAGCTATGCACATTAGCATAGAATAGGCAGAAAACGATCCCTAATGAGTTTCACTAGAGAAGCCTTTGGAAAAGAAAAAAATGGTATAATATCGAAATATGGAATTTCTTAGGGCTCAACTACCTCTGACCCAACTTCAACGAGATGCCATCTGCAGAATTGTGTAGGCTCAACAGAAGCTTCAAAGTAGAGCTAGTGCATACGGCAAGCAGGGATCATGCAATGGAGCTGGAATTGGGTATTCCTCCTCTGGGTTCCGGGCCACAAACGCATAGAATAATATAATAGAATAGGTAATGAGCAGACAGGCAAGCTTGCCAGTAAAGCGACAACAACAACATCTATAGGCCTCGAGCCCTTCTTTTGCGGTAGGACCACACACACCTTCCGAGCTTAGGACAGAAGAGAGAACTGGTAAAGAACAACACTGAAACCAAGCCACTGGGAGGATACAATTGGAAGATATATGAGCAACTTATTAACCTCCGGAAGAACAAACTAAGAATACCAACAGGTAGCTTAACAAGCCATTGCACATTAAGAAGTCACCTACATAAACTAGGGATCTGGTCCAACGATGTACGCCGGTTTTGTGATAACTTCAGAGCACATTCTTCTCGAAGACGACGCCGTGACGAGAAGACGATAGAAGAAGGAATTCATTTGTCCTTCTTATACATACAACTACTAGTACTTTTTTCTTCCGGAGCTCGTAGTTCTTTCGAAGTTCAACGCCAGACGAACAGTAGCCCAGATAAACAACAATAACACCATAATATTACTGTGCATTTGTATGTATGTATGTAGATATGAGTATTTTCTGAAATTATATTGGAGCTTACGCTGCAAAGCTACCGCGCATGCGCAGCTTAATTTAATGTGTTTATTGTTTAACGCTTGCGTTTATTTGTTTTGTGCGCGTTTTATTGATGCAAAACCACAAAAGGGCTGACATGGCACAGTGGGAACTGATGAGAATAACTAAATAAGAGATTGATGCCAGGCTGCTGCTGGTTGGACACTTGCAGATATGGTGTGAGATATATATACATATGTACATACCAGTGATGGGCACAATTACGTACTTTTGCACTTAAAGTACCAGTTTAGGTACTAAATACCCAAAAACTTAGTATTTGGGGATGTACTCAAGTAAATATAACTTACATAGGTTAGGAGTTGCTAGATAGTTAAAAAAAAAAATTTAATTTGGGTATTTAGGGGTTGCTGGATACCAAAGAAAAGAAATGAAAGTATTTATCAGACGCTAAGTACTCGAGATCAAAGGTCTTCCTTTTCAAACAAAATACTTTATGGTTCAAGAAAAACTAAAGCAATCAACAGCTTTCCTTCCACATACATACCTCACCTCAACTCATCTCACCTAAACTCATCTCTCATCGCCTCACTCTAACTCAACTCAGCTCAGCGAAGCAAATTACAGATAAATTTTATTTCTCAAAATCTCAAAGTAGTATAGTGCCGAAGGTCGAGAAATCGTACCCAAGACCCGCAAATCTCGAATTAGTCTTGAAAATTCCGAAGTAGTGTCGAAAATAAGTACCGAAAATCTTGACGTAGTCCGAAGACCCAAAATAGTCCTGAAAATCCCAATATAGTCCCAAAAATGCTCCTGAAAATCCCGACGTAATTCCAAGAATTCTGAAATCGTCCCATAGATCGAGAAATAGCCCCAAAGACCCGAAATTGTCCCGAAAATATTGATATTGTCCCAAGAATACCGATATAGTTCCGTAAATTTCGAGGAAGGGAACCACCTTGCCTGACGTCAGCTCCTCTCATGCAGCGGGCATACCTCTATCTACCTGCAAGTCATGGCTCAGGACATACTTCGTTGGGAAGGCAAACAAAAGATGGTCGGAAGAACCCACGTGTGGGACGGCTCGACAAATCTGGCCCAGCTTCGACAAGAAAAGATCCGAAGCTCTCAGTAGGTTAGACGCTCTCTACTAAGGCTGGTGATCGGTATAATTACAGGTCACTGCTTAATGGGAAGGAATGTTAGCAGAATGGGTCTGACGGCTAGTGACTTCTTCCGTGGTTGCCGCGACGAGGACGAAATCGAGAGCGTGGAGCACTACCTCTGTCACTGCCCCGGCCTCATATGGGCGAGGAGAAGCTCATTTCACCACCACCGTTTTATCTGTCTCTCTGATCTAAGTGAAGCAGGCATTACGAATTTTCGCGCTTTCTGAACCAAACCAACTGGATCAACTTCTAGGTGAATGGACGGGTTCGAATTCGAGCTCCTAATTGGTATCACAACGGACCCATCGGGTCAAAGTGTGCGTCTCTCCCATGAGGAATGTAGAAGTCCCAAGTATTTAGTATTTAATCAAATCAAAAGTACTAAGTATTTTTGTATCCAGTATTTAGTGAAGCCTAAGTCTCTAAATACTTTTGTACGTGGTAGTTGTACCTAAATATTTTTGAATTAAGTATTTACTAAATACAGTTTTGCCCAGCACTGGTACATACATACATACATATGTGGAAGCTGTGATTTGTCGATTTTTCGAAAATGACAACATGTCAAGCGGCTGCTGGGTTGCAATTGAATGTCAAAAATAAATAAATAAAGCCAAGAGAAACATGTCCATAAGTCACATTTAGTCTGCTCCTTTGAACTTCGGACTAAAACCTGTGGAACTGTCAAACTACAATTTTACGCTCTCAAATGAGAGTAAAAGGAGAACAGATGCAGAAGTGCATAGGAACGCAAAAAGCACTATTTCCTGTAAAAACGTCAGACGGTTTGTTTACATGTCATTGGTACTACACTGATTTGGCTGAAATATCACTAAATAATTATTAAAATNCAGTGGTGAGGGAATAGGGCGGTAAATCTTGTAAACCGGACTGCTATTGGAACAGACTAATTGTTTCAATTATATTCCCTTTGCTGTAGTACCTACTTACTATGTTACCCTGTGGAATTTCGAAATTCTATGAATCTATATGCATTTTTTGATCTATTTTGTTTTCACTTATCAAACGAAACTTCTCTACGATCTTTTATTCCATTCCATTTTTTTTTGTGGTTTTTTATTAATTCTTTAACCCGCTCTTATGCCTCCCCCTCCAGTGACTGTCACATTCGTTACCTTATTCTTCAGCCCTTTTATGGGGGCGTTCAAGTGACAGGCGTCCTTCCCAACAGTCTGTCGACCAACTCAAGCGCAACACACCAAGGCACACATCCACACACACACACACACGGTCGGCTGTGTTGCATATACAACAATGCATACACCGTTGGGACAATTTTGATGCACCCAGTGTCGCTCCCAATAACGTGCAGCAATTCCGATGAGCCTTCAACTCTAATCAACGGCACATCACACATCCATATACGCTAGCTAGCTGGCTCGCGGACTGCAGCTGATGATCTGTCCTATTGCCCTGTTGCAGTATTTTTGTGGCAATAGCAGTGGCACAACGAGGCACAGTTGCATTTATGCCCATGGCTGACATGTGAGATATTTTTATAACGACAGCACGCCTTGTTGTGGCACGCATTTAAAATGACGCTCGTTGTTGTATTTACTATTTATTTTTACATTGATTTTTGCACACAACTCTGTTTTTGGTGACGCGTTGACTCTTTGCTGATACAATCCGTTTTGGTGTGTCACAACTCGTTGTGGCTTTGCCGTGAACTTGAAATGATTTACATGATATGTAGTTGGCATAGTGCGCGCGAAGTCAATGTTGCATTAGGGTGTGTCACGTTTGTCGGAACCCGACAATTTACTGCAGCAGTCGCTGACCCGCAACGAAGCGGCATGTTGCGATGCAGCAGGGCGGAAAGTGACGGTGATTTTTTTGCTTAAAAAACACGCAAAATCAAAATGGGAATAAGCAACTTTAAAGGCGGCAATAGTTTTTCTGCCACAGTCGACCGGTTTTATTTTTAAACGCACCGGCGCGCATGCGCGCTGAAGCATTGCCTAACTCCATAATGCGTGATGAAAAAAAACGAACGCTACTAACTTGTCTCTTCTGCTTTGTCATATTGTTGGCAGTAGACAAGGCGGCAACTCAAATTAAATCGCTGCTGCGAGCAGAAAACTAAAATTTTAATGTATCCAACAGGAAATCGTATCTTACGAAAAAATATCGGATGTGGCTCAAGCAGATGCAGAAGATATACGTAACTACATACATCTGATGACACGTGGAACATAAGTATGTATCTGCCATATCTAAACAAAAGGGTCAGCTTTCTCATGCCCAAACAATTTGTATGAAGCATACCGAAATAACGCTGCGTCAATGCTGAGCGGTTGGGAAATCCGATTTAGACAGGGCATTAAAGCTCAGTTAGTCTAGACATAACTTAATTTAACTTACTGTTAGAAATCATCAATGATTACTCAACACGTGAACTTAAGCCAGTAGCGGAAATATTTGGTTTTTGTATTTTCTTTATCAGCTGTTTGACAGTTTGCCGCCTAAAATGCCACATTAAAAAAATGCATGCAAAAAAAAAAGTTTATTTTTAAGAAATACAAAAAACGAGAGTCTGGCAAGCCTGATTCTCTCACCGCACTCAATTCCCGCAAGGCCGTAACTTAAGAATCTAAAATATATGTACATGTTCTTAAGTTGCTTACGGTAAGTTAAGTTTTAACTAACAGTTTCTCATATAACAAGTTGGCCAAAATGTTTAGTTAAGTAACGGAAATTAAGTCTAGACTATCTGATTTTTTAGGAAGTTAAATTGGCTGCAGAAAACATCGAAATTGTCATTTTCGTGTTTCACACAAACAAAGTATTGATAGACAGATATTTTTCGATTTCGAAGGCACAGTAAAGTACGTGGTAGTACTTCCCTTGCCAAGAATACAGGGAACTACTTTGAATACATACTCCGCAGCGAAGACTTGCTTACCGTAGCTGATATAGCTAGGAGTGCTGCCTGGCTATCTGAGTAAATAACCGCTTTTTCTTTCCTGGTAGCACAATTTTTTAGTATCCTACAGGCTTCACATATGCCCAGAACTTCAGCCCGCAATATGCTAGCATGGTTTGCCAGCTGAAGGGACCGGTTGACACCAAGCCCCTCAGAATATACCTCTGTCCCTACACCGCAGTCTATATTGGACCCGTCAGTGTATATCCGTTCCCGTCTGGATAGAAACCACATCTACACATTCCTAAGGCCTAAGATTGAACTATGCCCGAAGGCCCTCGATCGCCACAGCCCAGACTCTCTGAGTCTTTCCGCTGTGTATATCACGGTTTCCTTTAGGTGGGCATCATTTTGAGAACTACCTTACGCGCTTCTCAAGGGCAAGATTTCAGTGTCCGAGTTATCCCCGAGCATGCCGCTCTTTATAAATATGCTATTTAGTTTACTGACATTGCATTGCTTGCCCAAAGCTGGCCCCCAAATGAGGACTGTCGCCGTATAATATACACCACTACCATGAAACCGATTGTAACGTATGTGGGCAGAGAAAGTTTTCTATGCTCTAAATTGTTTCCTCACCACAACATTTGCAGCAGAAATCATTCGCTGGCAGACCCATTCTACTAGCATGTCTTCCCATTAAGTAGTGACCGATTATATTTCCGGTCACATGGCTAAGTAAAGTTCAGTCTAGATGAATGAATAAGCG
>NW_016176683.1:0-9031 GCF_001687245.7 Rhagoletis zephyria | reverse complement strand
ACTTGTGGTCGAGACATCCAGTTAGACCATTGACCCGTAAGTATTTATCGAGTTTTTAGTTAAACACATGTTACGTTTAATAGTTGTTTCTTTATTAAATATTTTATTGAATAAAGTGGATTTGGTTACCCTTTGTTCTGTATTGTGAAATGAAATATTTGATTCCATACCCATTCCGAAAGTTAAAAAGAAAAACACTTTTCCCATTTGTGTAGAGAATATTTCCACGACACACACTGTAGATAATTTAGATACACATTTATGAACAGTACACTGAACGAAATTAGCTTTTAGATGAAAACTGGTTAGAAAAAAAAATACTACAAAATTTAAAATTCCCATCCTCACCTCATACACGCGCTCTTGTGTAATCCTACAATTTTTTAGGTAGTCACTCTCATCCCATCAAAGCACTCACTCATAATTCACCACACTCTCTCAAAACGATATTTAAATAAGACTACATTCAACCTATTCCATCGACTTCCCATTCATTCATTTAACTCACTTTTTTTTAATTGGATATAACATTGAATTTTATACTAAACTACTGAAGCCTTATGAGAAATTCCACTCATTAGTATACGCATACATTCGATATGACTCTCGAGCTTTCCAAAATTACGTCCTTAAAAAAAATTCGAAAATCCGTTCAATCCCAGTCTTGAAACAAAACTCACTCATAGTTTTTCACTCACATTTATACTCAAACTTCTACTCGCATAGTCTTGGACTCATATCTCTTCAATTATACTCAAACTTCTACTCGCATAATTTTGCAATTATACAAAAAACTCACTCATATCTCTTGACTTGCATTTATACTAAAATTTCCACACTCATAATTTTGCGCTCATAAAAAACTCACTCACATTTGTACTGAAACTTTTAAACGAACAATTTTGGACTCATAAAAAAATTACTCACATTCACACTGAAATTTGTATCATCTTTTCACTCACTCATATATTTTCCTTTATTGTTATTATACTCAAATTCTTACACGCAAAAATTATGCCGTCATAAAAAATGACTCAACTATATATATTTTTACTCACATTTACAATCAAATTTCTACACGCATAATTTCGCACCAAACAAAAAAGAAGCTCGCTCATAGCTTTTCACTCACATTTGTACAAAATTTTCTACACGCGTAATTTTGCACTCATAAAAAACTCACTCGTATATTTTCACTCACATTTATACTCAAATCTCTACACTCACAATTTTACACCTTTTTAATATCCTACATTTCTCTTGTATATATCTTCTAATTTCTATACATTTACGAGTAATAAACATAAATATATTATCTCAAAATATCTCTCTATTCATTTTCATAACAGCTGATGGCGAAGAAATTTTCTAAATGAAAAGAAATTTTCCAATAACTTTGCAAATGATCGATAACGACAAACAAAGTAATACTTACAACGAAGCGTAAGGCTGTAAATGCATCATTTAACAAACTTAAATAATAACAAAAAAAAAAATATCTGTTTAAGATTCGAAAAAAAAATAATTACAACTCCATGCAACATAAAAAACGTACATAAAAGTTGAAACATCGTTAAATAAATATGTCATCAGAACGAAATACTATACGTACATCATATACTAGTAGTGAATTAGTAAAAAACTAATTTATGTATCCAATTTTATGTCTAACCAACAGCCAACCTTTAGAGCAAATCAAATTGGTTAAATAGATAGAAACAATTGCAAATTTTCCGCACATTGTTATAAAATAAAAATTGGTAAGAACACATTTGACATTTGTAAATATGTATTCCCTGCATGTTTAAAGTTCTCAGTTGCTGCATAGCGCGCCATCTGTTGCACGATACAAAATTCGAAATTAGTATTGCTGATGAATAACACATATGTACATACATGGATTGGTAGTATTTTCTTTTACATACATACACATAAGCGGGCGTAGTGCGATAGAAGTTAACATACATACGTATTTACGCTATGACATACATATATTTATACTTAGAATCATTACAAAGACAGTAGTCGAAGCTTGTGAATGTGAATTTTATTTTTTTTGCCCGTATTGATAGAAGTTTCCAGCAAATGAGTAATTCGGGAAAATGGTAGAGGTCTGCAGCTTTGATCTATGTTCCAAACAATGTTCTGATCTAACATTAACATTGATAGGTTTTAAAGACTTTTCAAAATTTTTTTGGACGTTGTTCCTGTCGGTTAGCATTTCAAGCTCTCCGCATTCACGTATTTCGGCTTTTTTTAAATACGTTTATATTCCCCTTTCAAATCTCGATAACACTCTGGTACAGCTTGCTCTGCGCGTATCCTCTGCGGCGTCTTGACTTTCTTCTTCATACCAATTGTTTCTGCGGTATCGCTGTAATCCAATTAAATGTACTTCCTCAAGGGCGGTATATAGGGAACGAGAAATTTTATGTGCGCTATGTGTTGCGATTGCAGCTTTTTAACGTCGAGCTTTCCTTCTATACTTAGACGTCGACTGGTTTATGCACAGAGGTCTATGTGTATCATGGATGCAACAAGGTTGTGATTCGAGTAGAGTTTAGGTCGAACCGTTGATCTTTTTCCACTGTAAACCATTTACTATCCCGAATGAAGCCGTTGTTGTTCAATATTTTCACCTCCGCTATCTACCCAAGCTATTGAAAAAGCTTGATCCCAAAGGCTTAGAGGCGCCTTTCTGGAGAGCTCTTCATACTCATCCCGACAACTCTGCAAAGGGAGCTTTTTTGTATACACCATCGATGGAGCATTGGTGCTACAGCACAGTGCTCTGTGATGACACCGGTAAGGACCCCAACGGCAGTTTGGTTTAGTGTCAATGGTTCCTCAGTACGACTCTTATTGAGTCTTGGCCACAAGGATCTTGATACCTCACAGTCTCTCGCTTGATCCAAAGATATTGGTTAGCACAAAAGAAATCGGTGGCAGTAGGGAGTTGTCCGCTTTGCTGGTTTGCATTTCCGAGCCGTGTCTAGCCATCCCGGCGTTCCCTTCCATATTGCTATGTCCAGGAACCAAGCAGAGAGAGGTTATGACGTGACTCGGTGAAGCCAGCGTTGCACGACGTTTCCGAACTGCTTTCGACTTTACCACCCTAGAGCCTAATGTTTTCAATGCCGCCGGGTTGTCAACGAATATAGTAACGTCCCTGATAGATACTTCTATCCCGTATGAGACAACCCTCCTTCTCTATAGCAAATATCTCCACCCGAAAGACACTGCAGTTATCAGGCAGGCGTTATGATTGCCTTATTTAAAAGTCCATGGAGTCCAGACCAGAGCCGACTCCATTTTCCATTTTGATTGACCAGAAGCCATGAAGCACTTAATTTGGGTTAATTTTGTGAGATTTTTTGGGCATTAAAAAATATCGAATTCAATGGAAATTTTATGACTAGGCAGCTTTGTTTAGCTGTATATCGATGGAATCTACCTTCTAGAAGAAAGCACTATTTAAAATAGTTCGAGGCCTGGAACTAATCAACCGTTTGCTGGAAACGTCTTGTATCTTTGAATCTAGTATGTAGTACTTAGAAACCACAAATTCAATTTTTTGGCGATACTAGTGCATCTTGATCTACCCTAAAGTACTATTTTTTAGGCACCTACATATATATGTATTTATATGTATTTGTATGTAACACAGTAGTTTATTTGTTTACCAAGTTGAAGAACATAAACCTTTAATTTATTGAAACACCAATTAATTCTGTTGTTTTTTCTGCAGCACATCGCACGATTTTCTAAATACGACGACAACGCGAACATTGTTTTATTTAGTAAACAAGTAAAACGAACTATGAAACGAGGGCTAACTCAAAAAAAAACGAAACCATTAAAAATAAGTCGACCTTATCCAATAAACGAAAATTTTTTCAACGCATCAAAATATCAACATCAACAACAAATAAAACAACACCACATGGCAGAAGGAATTAGAAAATTTTAAAAATAACGATGTGGGTGAACAACAGCAATACAAAAACAACAAGAACAACAAAAAAGTAGAAACGAAATAAAAATATTTTCGCTTTAAACAGCAACGAAACTCTTGTGTACTTATGTATTGTACTTAAAAAAAAAAATTGTATTTTTTTGTGTAAAATATGTATTTATTTAAATTTTTTACGCTGCCAATGACGAACAATGGAAAATAATATTAGTAAATGAAAAGCGAAATATATATTAAAAATACTTTATAAATAAATAAAAGCCAAAAATAAAAAAAGACCTAAGTGCATATTTCTCGAGGTTTGTTTTTGCGTACAACAGCGAAAACCGAATTATTATTTTTTTAATGTTAAAATTTTATTATTAACTGCAGTAATTTTGCGATAAGTATTGCAAGCAAAATAAAAACTGGTTTACATTTATTGTAGAATGAAGAAAAAAAGCTTCAAAGAGAGGCTAAAAGAGTGTAATATTTAAAAAATTGCTGGGTGAGATCCATGAATTCAGTAATTATGTCAGTAAAAACTGAGGCGAAGAAGAAGAAGAAGAAGATGAAGAATAATTATAATAAGAAGTAGAAGTGTTCCTTTTTTGTATATTTGTGTAAGTTGTATTTAAAAAAATTTAGCTAAGCAGAAAAAGTATGAAAATAAAAGTATAAAAATGCTAAAACACCAACAACTGTGCACGCATATCGCAGGTGCATGTAATTGTAAAATTTACAATTTATGTTGTAAAAGTGAATTAAAAAAAAAAAGGTATTTTTGTTAAAATATAAAATGTATTGTATGTCTGCCAACTTTTTATAAGAAAGGAAATGTAATAGAAATAAAATGCAATTACGACAACAACAACAACAACACCATATTACTGTAAGCGTACATTTTATTTACATTGTTTTGTGAAGTGCAAATTATAGTGTTACTCATTTACCGCCAAAATGCTAGTCAGAGTTATAAGCGATCCGTGTGTCAACTTTCAAATAAATTAGCTGTTTCTAAGTGAAAAGAGGTCCCGAATGGTGTTGGGTTTTCAAATTTAAAATCACACTGTGCCGCTAAAAAGGTTATAATTTCCATCTAAGATAGTTACCCAGATATGACTCCTGGAAAAGGTGGCAACCCTAATCATACATATTTTCAAAATAATATGTATAAAAAAATCGTTCATGCGACACGCATATTTTAATATTATATACATATATAATTGTGTATAAATTCACTAAATTCGTCCTTTTCCAAAAGGTGGCAACCCTCTTCAAAAGTATTTTCAAACTAAAATCTTCTTAAATTCCTTTCACCTGACATTGCTTTATATCATTCAGTTAATTTATGAATTCAGTTGAATTTGATTTTTGAAACACGTGGCAACCCTTTTAAATATAGTTCAAAAATTAAGTACATATTTTTAAACCCATTTCGATTGATACCTATACTTTAGTAATTTCTTTACCTTAAAAAATAACTTGAATTTAACTTTTTTAACCGGTGGCAACCCTCTTCAAACATCTCAAAAATATTCTAAATGTTTACACTAAAGATTCAAAGTAAGCTCTTCCTAAACTTCTTTCGTATTACCACACCCATATTGTGATACACATTTCAATTACTTAATTACCTCAATTTAAGTTCAATTTCGTTTTTTAAACAATTAGCAACCCTGCTACATGCAGTTAAGAAATTAATTCTTTTAAAAACATTTTCGATTGATAAAAACATAAGGATTAAATGATGATTTTTTCGATATCGCTTATAAGTGTTACGGTCCCTGATTGTAAATAAAGCAACATTTCAGGTTTCCACTGGGATGCCTCCGTTAATCGAAGAACAGCGTGCGCTGCCATCTGTTTTGTCTTGCCAAAACCAATGGCAGGAAATCTAAAAGAGTGTTCGGAGCAGCGTTCCGCTTTTGCAGATTATACTAGACCTTTGAACCTTGGTGTGTAGCCTGAGCTTAACTTGATTTTCTGTAACTCATTTATTCATTTTTTAAACCATTGAGTGCAACCAAAAAAGAGGATAGGTACTTCAAAACTCCGCGCGCCGTGTTGCAGATACACTCTTGACTTATCATCGAATGACCTTCCAAGTACGAGAAATAAACTGCATTTGACGAAGAGCTAAAAGATAGAAAAAATGCGCAATCAAATAAAAACTAATTTGAAATAAAATGGTGTGTTTTCCCCAAAGCAAAAATTAAGTGAAGGCTCAGCGCTTTAAGTCCAGAGTAAATAAAAGAATATGTTGCAAACGAATAGAAAATGGACTTTTGCTAACAAGTAGAGGGTAAAAGTAGAACAACTGAAAACTGGGTGGATATATGTTTATGTAAATATGCAACATACATAGATGCATACACTTGCGTTACTAGTTTTTTCTTATCATTCTACCCCATATTCCAATTTAGCGATAATATATAAGAAACAACGAGAGACAATGGAAAAAAATTAAGCCAAAAAGGAGACGTCACTTTTACGTACAAAAGTTGTATCTGCCAAATAGCATGCAAAATGTATAAAAATTGCGTGTCAGTGTCTTCATAAATATTTACGATAAACAATTTAACTGTCTTAGAAATGCCACAAACTTTATGGAATAAACGCGTATATACTTACATACCACACTAATAGCTTCATTTAATAGAACAAAAATGAACGTTAATTAATAAAACGGATTGTGCCACACTATTTATTACAAATGGAGAGGACATGAGTCAGTTGAGCGTTGTGCAAAGTTGACATCAATTAAAAAAGGAAGAGCAGCTGGGGAGATGAGTACCTACATATATATGTATGTACGTTAGGGTGGTCCAAAATGCATGTGAAAAAGTATAAGTCGGAATTTTAATGCTCTCACCCCCTAGATTGTTCTATACAGAAAAAGAATATACTCTTTTTTTTATTTTGAAATCAAAAAATATTTAGAGGTCGCTCAAAGCGACCTAAAGTTTTCCATGTATTTTATTGGGGGAAAAAACAACTTTTCACAGAAATGGATATAGTATAGTTAAATAATCAATATTTTTCTACAGAAAACTATGTTTATCTGCAGGAGATTACCAGTAATAATACCCATTTGTTTATTTAAAATATGTTTTCATTGCAACTATAATTTATAGGTCCGTCAAAAACCCACAAATCAACCGCGAAAAATGCAATGGGGCGACCAATAAAAAATCGTTAGTATTAAAAAATGGTTAAATAGACAATTGAGGTATTATTATTGAAAATCTCCTGAAGAGAACCAGAGTTTTCCGATCGAGAAATATTGACTTTCAAGAATTCTATACCATTTCTACGAAAAAATTAATTTTTCTCATATAAAAATACATTGAAAACTTGAGCGCTTTGAGTCGACCTCTTAATACTTTTTGATTTCAACGTTAATTGACCTCAAACGCACCTTCTAATACTTATCACACGATCGTCACACTAACCCTGTCAGAATCAAAGCTCACCAAAAATCACTAACTGTTGGTAAGGAAATCTTTTGATTATTCCACTAAAACTATTAAAAAAAATATTACTGAATGTAGTTGTCACCAAAATATTTAAAAAGGAAACCTCTAACCCACAAAAAAGTCGCTAAAAATTTTTCACACAAGATTTGGTAACTATAACCAAATTATGTGTTGAGAGAAATAAATTTAGCTGAATTTTTTCTGGGTTTCGATAAAAAAAAAATAAAAAATGAAATTGCCTTGCCAGTGGCGAATTTATTTTGTTTGCTCTTAAGGTGTTACGGTCTAATGTACATACAAACATATTTATATGCTTTCGATAACGTGCAACCCAATCAATTATAGATACAATTCATTTAAACGCTGCGTGAGCACATTTCATTTGTTATACTGCTGGGAGTTAAAGCGATCGTGTATACTTGTGAATACGAATGTACTTATTTATGTGAAGATTCTCTAACAGAAAGTAAGTAATTGAGCACGCCAACAGGTAGTCAGTCATATTTAAGTAAAATGTCTTTTCAAGTGTCGCATGCCACAGCCATCACGTTGTGCTTGTGATGCCTTTTGTTGGTTTATGATGCGAGCCTGCATACTGTATAGCGTGAGGTAAATGAAAAAAAAAAAAAATTCAGCAATGTAAATGAATATAGGGAAAATTGTAACACGAAAGTCGTTTGCTGTGGGCTCATTTTAGTATCAATATTTGCTAGTGCTTATTTAAATATTTAAAAAAAAAATCCAAAACGCCAACGCCATTTAATCACCATAAATTAAAGTTCAATATTTTATATAAGTCAAGCCATCAAACTAACATAAGATATACATACATATTTGCGTGGTTATGTAAGTGTTTATCGTTTGGCACCCACTTCCATTGAAACACTATACAATATTTACCTACAAAGATACCTATGCATACCCATCCTCAAATTTACGACTATGTTTATGCTGCTCATTCTTCAAGTTCAATGACATTTCAAGGTGCTGCATTCTTTCAAGGGCCTACTGAGCTTACTGTTGTGCCACTTAACTACTTACTTGCACTTAATAGAATAGTGCAAATGTCTGTCTGCTAGTTTTTTGAAATATTACTCAGTAGTGTCTCAAAGTAATTAAGTTGCAGTCCTGCAACATCCTGTCGTTGATGCCCTCAGTTAAGAATTTAATGGCGTTTTCGTTTCTACGCACAAATACTAAGAAGGGAGCAATGAGAAGGCAACATTTTTTGTAGAGACGAAAATTTCATAAGTTTGTTAAGTACAAAAAAGTTCTTAGAAAGTTGTGAAACTAGTATATAAAAAAGAATGCATTGCGTGCATTTACACCAGTTAGAAGTTTAATTGAGGTCAGCGTTTTTCATTGATCTAGTAGTTTATAGTCAGGCAGCTAAAGGCATTACCACTTCTAAAGCTTACCGTTTACATTTGCCAAAGTTGTTACACGAAGTATCTGGAAAACAAAAAAAAATATATTTGTAAGTATGTATATTAGGGCGGGTTGATTTGTATGGATGAAAAAAAAATTACAAATCGTATCTACATTAAATTTTAAGAAAATTCTCTGAAGAAACCATGGGTCTAAAATCAAACCCTAATCC
>NW_016176682.1:0-9032 GCF_001687245.7 Rhagoletis zephyria | reverse complement strand
TGACACAATGCTGTTTCGATTTTTCTTTTAGATTCTGAAAAGAAAAATCACCACGCATATTTTTTTTTATTTATTTATTTATAACTACAACGCCATTTTTATTACGGTTTTGTTATATCACACAATACGTGCCAATTGCAGCAGTTAAAGTTTTTAACGTAAATTACCATTTATAAAAAAATTTGCAATGTTGAAAGTCTTCTTTTTGCAAAACCACCCACCTACTTTTGATGGTATAAAAATAAGTTTAAAAGTAATTCTATTCGCTATTATTCAATGTAATCAACTTTTTTTTGGTTTACCAGCCTATAATTGTCGATTTATCTCCACGTTTTTAAAAGAATTAAAATTCTGTTCCCATTTGACTATACATAGCTGCTTATTATAAAAGTTGAGCTAAGTACATATGTACATGTTCCGCCCCTTTTTAACTTTTTTTAATTCTCCTTAAATTCCCTTAAATTCTTAAATTTGAATCCTTAATTCCTTGAATCTTAAATTTTGTAATTTACTGTAAAATCGCATGTAAGCACTGGATTAGGAAGAACAGCGGAGGAAAAATTGCTGATGCCGAATTTAGCTTAGAATCGGATTTCGATGCGAGTATTTGTTTTTCGATACCTGCTCAGTACTTTTTTCAAAAGTATAGATACCAAAATTATTTGGTACCGAACGAAGAGTAGCGAGTATGCGCTAGTATTTAATCGTATTGTCGTCCCTAGTTATAATTCCGGACTTTGCTTGACTTACAATAATGCCATTGGCCACTGTGCCTACCCACCCTTATTGTTCGAATAAATATTTATTTTTTTTTATACAAATACTTGCAAACATACTGGTCTCCCCTCGCATTGAGTTATTTAATATATAAGAAGACTAACCCTGGTATTTTCTCCAGGAAAAAATCCAGTTGCTAAAACAATTTCTTCAGGGAGAAATTAGTCGCTCATTTAATGACGTCAGATATTTGGAAGTTATCAATGCCGAAAAGCACTCCTTGAATCCGAATAAAGCTATCAAAAGACCAGTTACTCTTTTCGGAAACTCTGGAAGCTAACGGAGAGGAAATGAGGCGCCATTGGAGAAATCAACCACTCCTTACATATTTGATGATCGACCAGGTCACGCTCAGTAAACTCCAGCGACAAGCTTACGTAGGCATGCCTGGTGCCGCCTTTAGAACTGGCATCAGTCCACACTGTAAAAAAAAATTAAAATAAATTTTTTCCTAATTCCCATTGGTTATTTATACTAGTTTAGTGATGGAAGCAATTACGTACATATGTTAAAGTTGGTAGAATTTTACGTACTTCTAAATTTGAGCGTACATTCGGTACAAGTAGGTGGGCTGTAATTGCACTAACCTCAATAAAACCATAACGGGTATACATGTTTTCCTTTGCGATTGAAAATAAAACTATAATTTCGATATGGCCTTAATTCTAAGTCGATTATTATCACTAGTTAAAGGTCTTCATTGATCCTTGCATCATAGAAATCTCGCGAGTTCCTCTGGTTGAGTGCTAAATATTTTATATGTATTTGGAGCATGTGCTTTGGTTGGCAATCGACACTTTTTCTTTGCTCGCTGCTCCACTATGCACTTAGCCTTAGGTTTTGTCTGTAACGCAATTAATTCTTTATATTGCGAGGCCCGGTACAGTTTTCCTCTGGGCTACAGAAGAGATTGTTATCGCCTGGACATTATTGAAATCATATCGAGTTGCAAGCTGACTGGATGTACATATGTATGTGGTACAACGAAAGCTAAACGTAAACGTAAAATTTGTAAAATATTCTGCAACTTCACTGCCACTAAAATGTAGTAACATTTTTTTCGGTAAAAATTTAGATTTCTCATATATATTTACTTCATCGCTTTTTTAAAGCGAGCACTTTTACACTTGAAAGTCTTTTACTTAAGTCACTTATGTAAAAGTTGCACACAGTCAAGTAGTGTAAGCATGAAAATCTATAAGTGTGTGCATATGGAAATCTTTATGCAAACACCAAAGCGTAAAATATAAGTATATATGAACATACAACTTTTTATATAGGACTATGACTTTCCTTCAAATATGCTCCAGCAGTCGTGAAGTAAGAACTCTGGAATATATATATGTTACTTTTGCGTGGATGTATGCACTTTTTATACATACATATACATATGTATTTGCGTACTTAGTATGTATTTTTAAGTATAAGTTCGTGTGTTTTCCTCTATAGATGTATGCATGCTTTACCACCAAGTGTTTGTATTAGGATAAGTGCATGGCATACTCATGACTGTGTGTGCGTGTGTATCAATGTTGTTGTTGGTGACTCACTTGACAGCACATTCTGTGGGAGGTTTACAAGTACTTACTTAGTACTAGAGGAATAAAAAGCTGACTGCATTAAAAAGGATAAAATAATCGCATTTTATAATTTTCATTCTATTTTAGTTTGCCTCAGTTGCAGTCAGTTTTTTTTTACTGTTTTCTTTTTTCGAGCGCAAAAAGATCAAGTCAAAACAAAAACGTAATAAAAATATAAAATTTTTAAGAAAATTGAATTGAGATTTTTTTGTGTATGTGATCAGCATTAGTGGTGCGTTTTGGGTATACTAGAATGACTGAAGGAAGAAAGGCTAAATCACTAAAATGTAGTTGAAGAGAACATAGCAAAGCGTTTTTATTATACAATGATGATGGAGCATTTTGTTGTATAACATCCTCTTCTAATATATGGAAATGTAAAATTTTTTAAGGAAGCGATTAACTGAAAATTTATGCTGAACTAGCAAATATCCGGCGTGCTGCACTGCGCCTTAAAAGTATAGTTGTGTTGTTTGATGCCCTTATTTTAATATTTCGTTTAAGTATGTATTTCATTTATTTAATTTCATAAAAAAAATTTAAACAGGTGGCAACGCTTCTAAAAAATATATTCCGCAGTAAACTTTCCTATACCTTTTCTTCAACAAATGTTATTCGGCTGCAAGTCTTCTTAAAACTATTTATTGCAATATCTACTTTATTTTATTACTTAAATTGCAATTTTCAAACAGTTGGCAACTCCCACATTTTTTCATTCTGGGTTCTGAGTAGACCCCTATCAATATATTGGTGAAAACTGCAATCAAATCCATCGAGCGGTGCGCGTATAAACATACAGACAGGCAGACAGACAAAAATACTAAAACTTTTTGATTTGGCTTATGTTGTTCTAATACAGGCTCCCATATTAACCCTGTGGGAAAATATCTAGCTCTGAACTGGTGCGCTTCTAGTACATTTAGATCCAGTACTGGTTCGCGATAAATCCCCGATGCGTCCCGTTTTGAATAGTTACGAACTAGTCCTAAATTCTGTAGTTCCGAACCAGTTCTAAAATCGACAGACGAAAGAAAAAAGTATCATGATTTTTCAATCTTTTTGGTTCTTCCGTGTGTGCGATTTTAAGTTGTTTTGGAAGAAATGTGTTTTCAATTTGAAATTAAATTTGTTTGAATGATTGTAAGAAATGTACGTTTACATACCTTTAGCTGTAGCTGAGTTTGCAGAGGTGCTCTCTGTTATTTCTTAGATTCCAGACTGTCCCAAAATGTAAAAAATGTCAACACAAATTTTAGTTTTGTATTACCAAGCTATTTAAAAGCATCTGCGGAGCACAGATTAGAAGCGTATTTGAACGAAAAAGCCGCCGAACACATATCTATGTAAAGTAAATTATCTACTGGGTAGCTGGCAGTACTTTGCCTTTCAAATATAGCTTAAACAAAAATAATTTTTGTAGTACCCAAAGCATATAAAGTAACCTTACCGAAACAAGCCAGCCCCAGTCCCTTCTTCAGTTTTGAAGTTCTTGGTATGTGGAGTCATTACGGGGTTCCCCAAGATAGTGTCGTGATCTCTTTATCGCTCACTTGTGAAAAGGCGCCCGCATATGTATAGATTTTAATATGAATTTATATTTCTATTCATATAGCTATATAGGTATAGGAAGTATCACTCAAATAACAAGCAAGAAAGCTGAGGCAATTGCTGAGGAGTTGTGAGGTGATATTTGTCGCATTCGTTTCAAAAAGTTAATCGGCAAGCAGCTTTCCATTGGGTAACTGCTCTTTAGATAACTTTGTTTGCACATCTGGTACTGTATTCTGCTTTATTTCGAACTTTAAAAATGCGTGCAAAAATTATTTTCACTTTTACTCAAAGAAAAAATACATCATTTCTAAAGTGCTGGAGATTATTTGCGTCAACAAACCTGAAAAGATATTTCTATGGAAACTTCAAAGAGTTTTTAAATCACTCATAAATGTTTATTCTCTCATATTGAAAATAATGGCAAGACAAGTAGCACATTTCTCTTGTGGTTATATAGTCGAACCGGAAAGTTATTAGATCAATTCAAGGGCCTTCAATTGGTTGCATAGGTAGAAAAAGGATGATGAAGATAGACACACAAAAATTTAATTTTATTAATGGGACTGGGAGGCAAACACTTTTCTTTGGACTATTGTATCCCGCCAATGGGGGGNGGGTCTTAGGAACATAAGTGTCATATTGATTTTGACAAATAAATTCTTGGTCTACACTTTTGTCTAACCTACTTTTATGATAAACCTTACCGTTTAGCTAATAAATGGTAAAAAATAATTTATGTGCCTTTCGAGGTTGAATAATTTTTTTGCAGGTTTGGGATCGATGAGGACTTTTCACACTTCATTGTGGTATTCGTAAGATTCGTATCAATTTTCAGTTTTATACCAGTTACTGCAACCTTGAAAATTAATTTTAAACATATCATGGTTTAAACAGCGTAGCTATTAAAAAATGTACTTCAGCTACATTCACAAATGATATTTATGGTAGAAAAAGTTGTACTACGATTTTGGGAATACATTTTTTTTGGCGAAAAATCCCCGTCTCAAAATATTTCCCAAAACATGCAAGTAAGTACATATATTTTTATTATACACATACTTACATACATATGTATATAGTTGATGAAGACAACAGAATTGTGCTTAGAAATTCGTATAGTAATATTTAGGATCAGCTTTTGTACATAAGTGTTTATAAATTTGTAATTTAATATATGCCGAAGAATTAGTTGACTTACTTTCAGTAGATGCATACACATGTACTTGTTTTATTTACATATGTATTAATATTTACTAATGTATGTTTACACTAGTTGAAGTTTATTTGCTTTGCAGCCTCAGCTGTGTATTAACTGCCCGCGATGTACGCACATACATACAAGTAGGTTTATATGAATCTGGCTCTATGTATATGTATATATATATAAGTACACATCAATATGTACACGTGTATATAGAAGACCACCAGCTCAACATAAACAGACCGTGGTCCGTCGTTATAACGCCAGTGCACAGAGGTTAATAAATGGAATTTAGTGTTCATAATTCACTGAAGTCTTCACTTCCCCACCCACCTGATTTTCTTCTTAAAGGAAAGCTAATAAAATTTGCAAGAGACTAGTTTAGCCCGGTTTTTGTCCCGTTGATTTTTAATAATTTTTTTCGCTAACATTTCGAGCACTTCTGCATGCTAGTTAAATGGGAAATAAAAACGTTTGTTACATTATTAAAAATCAGCGCAAACTCGCAGCTACTTGCAACTTGCAATTTATTATACTAAAATTCAATTATCCTTAAAACTGCATACCCAAAATTTTTACGAAAACCAAAACCAAAAAAAAAAACAAAATTTTTGCGAAGCTTTTTTTTAAAACATTGCAAATTTTTCTTGCGATATTTTTTTTTTTTGAATTAGTTCTTATTATGTAACATTTGTTAACCGGAACAGGAGAATCGATCTTTCTCAAAATTGTCACTTTTTCTGCACATTGCACTCAAAAATTTAATTTAAACAATTAAAAAATTAAAAAGCGAGCTAAACTAGTGTCTTGCAAATTTTATTAGCTTTAGTTAAAGAAAAAAAAATATCGAATTGGACGATAAATGAAGACTCCATTAGATATTATTAAAAAATAATAATAATAATAATAATTATTATTATTATTATAATCAAATTAGTTGAGAAATGAAGGCTCCAGTGAATTATGAATAATAAATTCCATTTATTAACCACTGTGCGCTGTGATGCCAGCGCGCACATTTCTTTATGTAAGTCAATGCTTGTATAACTATAAAATACGGAAAATAATATCTGCAATAGAAACAACAAAAATCACTAATACTATGTATAATAGCTGTGGTATAAATGGTAATGCAAAAAAATAACAACAACATGCAAGCACTTAACATTAAGTGCGCTAAAGCAGCATGTGAGCATGTAAGCATTGCCATACATACATATGCGCCAATGCACGCATCAACTAGCATATATTTCATACCACAGTGTTTGTGAGTATGTTTGTGGTAAAAAATATTACACTAACATAACATTTAATCTTAGCTCTGCTACTTTCGTTACACTAGCCGCCGCTCATAGTGCACGCGTTCGCGTTTGCTCGCGGCGATTCTGCTGGGAGCAAGCGCAGCAGTGGCAATGGCCATCACAATAACACTCATACTTGCATAAACTCATTGTCGAGGCATAATGTACTAGCACGCATACAAACGCATATTAATGCGCTAACATACATATCACTTTTCAACTGTGCTACAGAGCGTATGAGCAATTTTCGCAATAGGAAGGAAGAAATAATCATAAAAATTATTCCAACATACTTACAACTACAGACATATCTAAAGGATGCACATATGCATATAAATATGTAGGAATATCCACAAGTAGTTTGCTTACATATGTACATTAAAGTGGTCCAAAAATGTATGTAAAGAAATTAGGTCGGATTTTTAGTGCCGCCACTCCCTAGGATTGTTCTATACCGTTTTCTGTTATTTTGAAATTAAAAAAAAATGTAGGGAGCGCACAAAGCACTTGAAGTTTTCCATGTATTTTGTATGGGGAAAACAACTTTTGGTAGAAATAGTGTAGAATTGTTGAAAATCAATATCTTTCGATCGGAAAATTTTGCTTATCTTCACGAGATACCCAGTAATAATGCCCTATTGTCTTTTAACCATTTTTTCATGGTAACTAAAAAATATAATTTGGTTCTCCAAAACCCCCACAAAATGTAATGGGGGGCACACATATAAAGTCTTTAAGATTAAAAAATGGATAAACAAATAATTGAATATTAAAACTAGAAGTCTTCTGAAGAGAACCACAGTTTCTCGAGTGAAAAATATTTATTTTCAAGAATTTTGTACCATTTCTACGAAAAGTTGTTTTTTCCCCATACAAAATACATGGAAAACTTTGAGCGCTGTGAGCACTCCCTAAATATTTTTTGATTTCAGAACAATTTTTTTCGGTTCAAAACAATCCTAGGGGGTGCCGGCATTAAAATTCCGACTTTATTGTTATTGCACCACTCTAATGTATACACATATGTATGTAGGTACTTTTAGGTAAATACATACATACACATAGTATGTAGCCAGCGCATATCCGTCTAAGTAGATATTGCAAACGGAAGCAGCGCCGCGAAGACTACAACGACTAAGTATTTGAGTGCTAGTGTAAATGCATGTTTAGTAACGTGGGCCGAAAATCCGCTTTTTTTAGAATTTTGATTGGTAATAGCAAAAATATGGTTCATTATGCTTCAAAAACAATCTGTGTGAAAGATGACAATTTTTTGTAAATATCTTAGGCTCTCCCAAGTCCATCAAATTTCAATTGCTAAAAAAGTTTTTTCTTAGCTTACTTGGATTATCCACAATAAAGGTTCATATACCATATACTTTCGAAGATGCCTGCAATTTTATTATTAGAAAAATATTTAAATAAAGAATTTAACAACTTTTATTTTTTTTTTTAGCACATAGAACTTTGATGGACTGGGTCGCCCAAGATATTGACCAAAAATTGCCATCTTTCACATAGATTGTTTTTGGATCATATTGAACTATATTTTTGCTATTACAAATCAAAATTCTAAAAAATCGGATTTTCAGCCCACGCTAATATTTAATATCTAGTAGACATTTCCATCTCTTGTTGCCATGAATATAATGCTTACTTACTCCTACACACATACCGTCAGTTGAACTTAGTAACAAATGCTTACACTTTTAAAGCTGTATGCTTGACTACTCACCCACACATACGTATGTACATACAGAAATAAATACATGTGCTTTTGTGAAGACGTAACTGCTTTACATTGCGTTCATTGCTCACTTTGGTTGTGGAATAAATGTTGGAATTCCGCTAAATGCAACACATATCTTCCAGTGTCTTCGAACATGTGTGTAGATATTTATTATGTACATATGTGTGGGTGGAAAAGTCAAGCCTCGGTTCAGCAGTCGTTTTCTAGCTTTTTACCTACTTTTATTGTATTTCAACTATTAATAGCTTTACTTCTTTAGAACTACTACCACGTTTTCATTTTTATTTGTGTGTAAATATATGTATAGCGATGCGTGTGCTTGGCTGGTTCCAATTGCTTGTGATAATCGCTTCATTACATTAAGATTCGTTTACATGTGTATGTTAGATATGTATATGTATATATATTCACGCCTACAAGACCAAAATATTTAAATGGACTTTAATCACTAAGTAGGCGAACCATTTTATTTAGCCTTGCAGATAAATTCAAGACAAAGAGCTAGTCAAAGACGATGTTCTTTTGCTATTTTCCCATTTCTAAGTGGGCGTGTCACAAAAATTCTCATAATTCATTTAGTCAATTTTGCTTGTTTCTGATTACACAACATATTTAGTGTTATTCTCTAGGTCAACACTTTTCCAGCGATACTTTATATATTGAGTTTCGGTTACTAATTGGAAAGATATAGAGCTAAATTGGGTTTGGTTCGTGTCTCTACTACGAGATGCTTTGCGCTGTGTGTGGCGTCTGTACGTACCTTCATAAAATTTTTTTCAAACTTCCAAGAATTGTTTTATTTCAATTCCAATTTTTTTCAATTTGAAGCACTAGTACAATAAGATTTACAAACACCTTTGTTAGTACAACAG
>NW_016176681.1:6069-9032 GCF_001687245.7 Rhagoletis zephyria | reverse complement strand
GTATTTTTAATAAAATATTCAGTTAAAATATATTTAAATGGCATAATACATATGTGTTGTAGAAAAAAGTGACCACGGTGGCACAGAGAGGAAGTTTAACTTTTCCTCGAGTTGTGTGAATAACAAGCACAACCAATTTGACAGCTAACGAGCTTTGATTGAGATTATATTTATATGTAAACGTACTTTTATGCTTTGCCGTTCGCATATGTTTACACATCAAATTTCATGAGTACCTAGTACTCACGCCTTTTTTTCAACTCTTATTGAACTTCTAATACTATACACATGTATGTATACATACCTCAGTTCATATAAACATTCCAACATACAATTAATAGCAGCAGCTGCAGCTAAATTTTGTTTATTTTTTGTTTTCTAAATATTTTCAATTTCTGTATAAACAAGTTTAGATATAAATTTCGAATCTTTATTGTTTTTATATAGCCACAAGGTGCTGGCTCCTATCTTCGATCATTTATAACTCCTAAAATATTCATATAAGAGTCACATTTTTTGTTTTTGAAGCTCATATATCTTACCCACCTAGGACTCCTTTCAGACTCATATATTCTGAACGCTCAGAATATGTTTGTCAGAATATGTTTTATAAACCAACTAGCTTATACCCGCGGGTTTCACCCCGCGCTTTCATACAAATATNTAATCTCCGGAACTACTGAATGGATTTTCGTCGGGCTTTAACTGGAATTTAGAGAGTGACCTCGGACGTAACCTAAGTTACAAAAAAAATGATATCGGACAAGGGGGCGTAACACCTCCCATACGAGTGACATTTTTAATCAGCTATAACTTCAAAACCGTAAGTCACATGACTTTGAAATTTGGTGTGTTGACATATATAAAAAGCTATGGTAGATGCTTATTGTAAAGTAGATATACTTCTGTAAAAGGGGCATGGCTCATCCTATAGGTGTGAAAGTTTTAATTAGCCATAATTTCGGAATCATACGTCACATTTGCAATTCCACTCTGCACCGCATAATATACTTTTGCAATCAAATGGTGCCGACAGATGGCGCCGGAGTCTAGATATTTAGAGAACACGTCTTTATAGTATGCCCTGGATTAACGGGTATTAACTTTATGAAAAGAAGTGCTTCTGCAGAAAAAAAAATGGGTCTAAAACATAAATGGCGCTGAAATCATGATATTTAGATGCCCCTCTATAAATTTACATTTTAGATGACTTAATAAAACCCCCTTCTTGAAATATGGATACAAAGAAATGCTAAACTGTTTATGCTCCACAGATATCCTAGGCACATCAACGGGTCATCGGTATATCAATAAGAAGTGTGCTGAATTAGAGAGAACACGGTAGGAATATTAATGACCCCGTTTGAACGGGAAGACTCTTTCATCCTGTGGAACAGGAGTTTTATAGAAGATTACGCCCTCTCGGCAAACTTTGCAATACTTGCAGATATCTCCCAGTGGAAATAAGAGCTCTTAGCAAGGTTCTGCTCTTCAGTCTTTTCAACCTAAACTAATAATTTTTACATTACCAACCGTTTTTGCATTGCAACACTATTTTTGCATTGGTCAACGCAAAAGTTCTTATAGGGCGTCGCGAAGCAAGCCAGGCATTTGCTAGTCAAAAATATAAACATGTATCTATGTATAGATATGCATACATGCAGCTTTTTTCATGTCAGCTGCGCCGAAGATACCTAAAAATATTCGACAACTATATAATACTATTAGAATACCTTTCCCACCATGTTCAGTGCTTATTTACTGCATTTTATTCTGGATACGAAAATCTTTTTATACACATAAGTATGTACATACATATGTGTATAAATGCATTGTTTCAAATAAAATATATATCTTGATTGAATTAAAGTGAAAATTCAATTGGTTCTATAAAAGTTTGAAATCGTTATTAGTGCGTTACTATTTATTTTGGTTTTTGATAAATACAACAATACTTATATCTTGGACCGATCACTAATGTAGTATAGATGCATATTAAATTTTACTGAACACAATTTTTTGATGTTTTGATTTGTCACAAGTTTTGGTGCTTTAAGGAAAGTTGGCGGCCATGGGGTCTCACATTAGTGAGTACTCACATATACTTGTTCTCTCATTCCGATCACACATACAGATGCAATTCGCGCAAAATTTTCTGTTTCCCCCCCGGGCATAATTACCTCACCTCATCTATCCAACGGTTTGCACATTTGCCCGCGGTTTGCACGTTTGGGCATTTTGCCCGGATGTGCACATTATGCCCATCGCTACCATAAACGACAAGGAATTTCTTGATGGGACTTAATAAGAATATTGACTTGCTAGTATCGGAACTATTTCTTGCACGTTTATTTGCCAATATTTCTTCAACGGCTCGGCGCCAGTGCACGGTGGGCAGGAAGCAAAGATAGGTTGCATAAAAATGTCGACAAAAACTGAAAGCAGGGTTGTATTTGTTGATATTTTTAGGTTAAGAATCCCTTTCAATTGAAATCCTAGCTGCTCCTGTTTTAAAGATATCCACATTTTACATAGCTTTGATAGGACCGACTTTTGCGAAAGAGAAAAACATCCTTGTGCATTAAATATTCAACAATGTATGTGTGAGTAAATGTGTGTATATATATTATGTAAAAATATAAGTTTATGTAAGTTTTTAGCCGTTTTCAATCGTTTCCAAGGCGCACCACGTAGAGGCAACTTACTTTGCACCTCTTTTTTCTTTTTTTGGTTTTATTTTTATTTATTTTTTTCTTGCTTTATTTTTTTATATTTGTTTTTTGTTTCCTTTTATTTTTTTTGTTGGCTTACCATATAATATAGTCACACATTTTAGTATTTAAATATTTTATTATTTAGTTAAGTTTTTATATATGCTGGAATGAAAATGTCATTACAGTTTTCTTCAGGCGACTCACAAAAGTTGGTTTATCAATCATATTTATTTTGAATCTATCCCAGAA
>NW_016176681.1:0-5209 GCF_001687245.7 Rhagoletis zephyria | reverse complement strand
ACATTGATTTGATCCGTTTTAGTGAGTTAAAAAAGGGGAACAGATTTGTATGAGATTTCTTTTCGTATAAATATGCTCTAATTATCGAGAAGTACGCCTTCCTCTTTTGCAAATATATCCTATCAGAAGTATATAAAATGTGGATATCTTTAAAACAGGAGCAGCTAGGATTTCAATTTAAGCGGATTCTTAACCTTAAGATATCAACAAATACAACCCTGCTTTCAGATTTTGTCGACATTTTTATGCAACCTATCTTCGCTTCCTGTCCACCGTGAGTGAGTCATTCGCAATCGTATGCTGCGAATGCCGCATTATACTAATGCCAATAAGCTACTATTCCATATGAACACAGATTTTTAACAGTTTCCAGTTTATGTAATATGTAATATTAATAAAAACAGCTTTTATTTATTTTATGTATTACGTGATTTCTGAATGTATCGAATACAAAAAAGTGCTGTAACTGGGTTTATTTAATTTAAAACTGTATTAACGATTAATGATAATTATAGATTGGCGCTTACACATATGTTAGTGTTTGGCCGAGGTTCTCCTCCGATTTCTGGCACGCGCCTTGATGTCGTTACACAAAGGGCAATTGACCTACAGTTTTACGCCGACTCCTGCCGGGGGGCGACCGCTATTAGAAAAAACCGTTTTTTTTTTGTGCTGGCCGAAACTGGGCTCGAACGCTTACCCTGCACTTCTAACCAATACATCACAGCGATCGCTTAATTAATTTAAATCATTAATCGCTGTTAACTATTTATTGTTTCATTTTTAATCATTCACGTCTTGACTGAACTTACTAATTCGAAATTTCTACTATTACTTGTAGAGTAGGCTATTCATAAAGTCTGGGTATTGAAATAAAAATTTTTCTATTATAAGTTTCATAAATATTAGGAGGCTTTTAGTGTTTAATTAATTTTTTGCACATAAACTTGTATCTTCAACTTCTTTTCCCAAAAAGTGCGGATGTCAAAATTTTAATGGATATCGGATGTACGGAAATTTTCCAAAAAGATCTCTTAATGGATTAGTTCATGAAAATTATTCCAAACTTTAAATTGATAAAAAAATAATAACTAAATTTAACTAATTTATATTAGAGGTTTGAAGTTTATCCCACTGTAAGTATGACATCTGTAGCTATGTGTTTCCATGATACAAAAAGGAGATAGTTCCTGTTACCGACAAGAATATAAATATAATTGGATCGCCCTATATATGACCCAGCAGTAAAGATCAGGGATACTCCATGCGAATTAGATATGTACGCTGCAAATACATTTGTATGTATGCACTATATACGCATGATACATATACGCTTAGTTACCACTCTTACTCGTATTCTTCTACGTCGCCTGGCATGATATACATATACGCTTAGTTACCACTCTTACTCGTATTCTTCTACGTCGCCTGGCATGATATACATATACGCTTAGTTACTTGTTACATTTACGTACATATGTACTTTTGCTTTATGCTTTAACGTTAAGTATTTACTCAGTGCCTATTGTTAAATGTGAGACGAGTTAACTGTTATGTCAGGCCAGATTTCTTAGTTATTCTCATTATAAATATAGGTCGAATCAATGTCATAAGACACAGTTGTAAAAGTGAAGGCGAGANAAGCGCAACATTTCTTAGAAATCAATTTTTTTTTCTTTAAACCGAATTCGAACGATTTAATCGCGCAAATGTTTGGTACGGGCGGTAAGAATTCAGATCATAATTGCCCTAAATGTGACGGAGTAGACAACGATGAAATGGTNAGTCAGCTTAGCGCCAACTAATACGCGCATGGTCAACACTCATACCGTCGATATGACCCGAGAACGTATGCAAGCAGAACAAAGAGCAGACCAAAACAAGCAGTGTAAAGTTTGCAAGAGCTACGAACACAAAGTAGCGCAATGCGAAGTCTTTAAAAATTTCTCACTACAACGCAAGTGGAAAGCAGGGAAGGCTAACAACCTTTGTCGCCAATGCCTCAACCCACATAGACGCAAATGTTACTTAAACAGGATCTGCGGTAAAGATGGATGTACAGTCAAACATCATCCTTTGCTCCATAAATCGGTAATGAACCAAAGTAAACCAGTAAGTACTGCAATTGAATTCTCAGATGCCACGGTAAACACCCACAGCAACGAAAGAAACCAACCTCTTTTCCGAATCGTGCCAATTTATATTCATTCCAAAATCAAAACAATAAAAATATTTGCATTTTTAGACGAGGGCTCATCCGTCACGTTAATGGAAAGAAAGATATTTGATGAACTCGACTTGGTTGGTGAACAAGACCCTTTATGTCTGCGATGGACAGGAAACACTACGCGCGTTGAGAAGAACTCTGTAAGGGCTGCTATTGAAATTTCAAGTATGACAAATAAGCGATGGTATATTTGAATAACATTCACACCGTCGACGACCTCGATCTACCGGCACAATCGATCGACGCGTTTGAGTTGCAGAAAATGTATCCACATCTAGCAGGTCTACCGATCGCCTCATATGAGAACGTTAAACCATCGATGTTAATCGGCGTTGATAACTGGAAGCTCGCAGTTCCTCTCAAAATAAGAGAAGGAACTTGGTCACAACCCATAGCTTCGAAAACTCGCTTGGGGTGGGCGCTGCAGGGATGCGACGTTGGTTGTACGGAAGAATGCCAGCTTAATGTCCACACCTGCGATTGCCAAAGGTTACGCTGAACTGCAGGAAATGGTAAAAGATTTCTTTAATATAGAATCTCCTAAACCAACACAAGTAATGTCGAAAGAGGACGCAAAAGCCGTAAGTATTATGAATGACACGTACCAAAAGATTGGCAACCGTTATGAAATTGGGCTAATGTGGCGCGATCTTAATGTCTCGCTACCAGACAGCTATTCTTACGCTCATCAACGACTGAAATGTTTGCGAAAAAAGTTCATTAAAGATCCTAATCTAAAATATACCATACAATCACAGATCGATAATTTACTGGCTAAAGGATACGCCAAGAAGCTCACGGAAGAGGAGGTTGCAGCACGTGGTGGAAAAATATGGTATTTGCCAATTTTTATTGTAAGCAATCCGAACAAGCCTAGTAAAGTTCGAATGGTGTGGGACGCGGCTGCGAAGGTGAATGGAGTTTCGCTTNCCGTTATGATATTGGGCTAATGTGGCGCGATCTTAATTCCTCGCTACCAGACAGCTATTCTTACGCTCATCAACGACTGAAATGTTTGCGAAAAAAGTTCATTAAAGATCCTAATCTAAAATATACCATACAATCACAGATCGATAATTTACTGGCTAAAGGATACGCCAAGAAGCTCACGGAAGAGGAGGTTGCAGCACGTGGTGGAAAAATATGGTATTTGCCAATTTTTATTGTAAGCAATCCGAACAAGCCTAGTAAAGTTCGAATGGTGTGGGACGCGGCTGCGAAGGTGAATGGAGTTTNTATTTGCCAATTTTTATTGTAAGCAAGCCTAGTAAAGTTCGAATGGTGTGGGACGCGGCTGCGAAGGTGAATGGAGTTTCGCTTAACGATTTTCTACTAAGCGGCCCAGACTCGCTCAATTCACTAGTTGAAATTTTGTTGTCATTTAGAGTCGGCAGAGTAGCGATATGCGGCGATATTGCAGAGATGTTCCACCGCATTAACATCCGGGAGAGTGACATGCACGTCCAGAGATTTTTATGGTATGATGAAGGCGNGGTTCCACCGCATTAACATCCGGGAGAGAGACATGCACGTCCAGAGATTTTTATGGTATGATGAAGGCGATGAGCAACAGATACCCAGTGTTTATGTTATGCGAGCATTGACATTTGGACTTAATTGCGCGCCATGTATCGCACATTTTATTCGTGATAAGAACGCGGATAGTTACACTGACAAATTTCCCCGTGCTGTGGAAGCTGTTAAGAAATACCACTACGTAGACGACTATATCGACAGCGAAGATGATTCAGAGTCCACTTTGACTCTGGCTGGACAAGTTCAGAAAATTCACAGCAACGCTGGGTTCAACATTCGTGGTTGGCCATCGAATTCACGAGCCGTTGTAGAGCAACTCGAAGAAAATGGTTCTTTGGTTCAAACTGGTAAGGAATGGGGCTCAACGACGAAGGTTCTTGGAATGTTTTGGGATCCCAAATGTGACAGCTTTAAATATATTTGCCGATTTGCAAGACTCCGTCGCGACGTGATTAATCAACCGTTTATCCCTACGAAGAGGGAGCTTCTTCAAGTCTTGATGTCTATCTTCGATCCATTGGGATTTGTAAGTTGCTATACCATTGGCTTAAAGATTATGTTACAGGACGTGTGGCGCGCGGGCATCGGCTGGGATGAGCCGCTCACTGACAATCTGCATGACAAATGGTGCCAATGGAAAGATGTTATGCCATTTATAACAGCAGTTGAAATTCCCCGGTGCTATTCCTTGCTGCTGAAAGATGCTGACGAAGTCCAACTTCATACCTTCGTGGATGCTGGTGCGAGCGCTTACGCAGCCGTTTGCTACTTACGAGCGAAAAGGGGCAACGACGTTACAGTAGCTCTCGTGGCCGCGAAATCAAAAGTCGCGCCACTGAAACCGCTATCGATCCCCAGGTTGGAGCTGCAGGCTGCAGTGATTGGGGTCCTACTAGCTAACATGGTGAGCAACGTACATCGCATTGGTATAACATCTAGAGTTTGGTGGTCAGATTCGAAAACGGTCTTGCGATGGATTCGAATGGACCCAAAAAATTTTCACCAATACGTCATGCATCGAGTCGGAGAAATTCTAGAGACAGCGAATGCGGAGCAATGGCAATGGGTGCCCTCAAAATCGAATCCTGCTGATTTTGGTACAAAAATTCACTCGAAATGCAACCATCAGCAGTGGTTCAGTGGTCCAGAGTTCTTGATGTCAAACCCGAAGGAATGGCCGAAATATAACGAAATCAATCAAGATGACATCGATTTGACAGAAGTTAAGCATTACGTTTTGCACGCTGCGAAAACTCGCGTACGATATCCGATCTTGAACGTAGAGTACTTTTCTGATAGGAAACGCCTTTACCGAGCTGTAGCTACGTTTTTACTATATATTGAAAGACTGCACGCACTTGAAACAGGTAAAAAACCAAAACTACCATCAGTTTCGGTCAGATTCAACAGGCTCAGCGCTTTCTGATCAGGTATGCACAGGACTCT
>NW_016176679.1:6070-9033 GCF_001687245.7 Rhagoletis zephyria | reverse complement strand
CCTGCAGACCAAGACGAAGGCGCTGGACTGTTCCTTTTTTTTTTGTTGAAAAAATTCAAACCTTAACATGAAAGAAATTAAAAAATAACACATTCTGTATAAATTTCATTTGTGTTAAGGTCTGTTCTGTTACAAAAAAATCAAGCTACTAATGAAGAAAATCGATAGATAAATAAAAAAGTAATGAGCGGTAAAATGAAAAATTAACAGGAAAGAATGTTACACATTCGCCATGTACTACACTCTTCTGCTCATTTTTCATACAAAAAATCCATATTTTATATGGGGGAAATATATATTACAGTGCAGAATCGCCATAAAATCGTTAAAAATAAATATTTTTTGATCAAATAAGAATACTTCCCTTCAAAAATTTTCCAAAAATAAAATGCATATATGGGCGATTCCAGCGATAAGTCTACCGCGTAAAAAAATTAAAAGTCCTATATCTAACTTATTTATAGGCCGATTTGGCTGTTAGTTATAATATATACTGGTTATGTAAGCAGAAACATTTTTGCCAAAAATGGTCTCGTTAGGTGGCGCCAGGATCAAGATAATTTTCAAACCCGTATTTATGCTCTGATTTGTTTCACATTTGGCATGTTTAGTTGAAACTTAATAAGACATAGATTTGCAAAAAATGGAGCCGCTGTGGTGGTGATGTCAAAATAAAAAGTGCGCTCCACATAAAATGCATGTTCTCTTCCCATTAAAAATTCTTTCAAAAATAATATTAACCAAACTTTTACAATGGTAATTTTACAGCCAGTTTCACCAAACTCATTTAAGTGGAAATTGACTTTAATTTAATTTTTTATTTAATTCTCATTTAAATTATTTTCAGTTTCAATAAGCTATTTATTTATTGAGTGAAAAGTGGTTGTAAAACAGACTAGGCTAGCGAAAGCTTTCATTTGTACTGAGAGCGTTTGAAAGCTTTGGCAAGCTGTGTTGTAAAAGCAGGGCTGGTATACAAGTAAGCAGCAGATACACAATGATCAGGTGATTAAACGTGTAACGCCTCTGAGTGTGGTTATTCTGATTTAATTTTTATTTAAGTGAAGAGCATAGGTCACATAAATCAAAATTAAAAACAAATTTAAATGGATTGGTGAAACCAAAAATTCGAAAATCAAAGTAATTTTCACTTAAATGAATCTGGTGAAACTGGCTGTTAGTAACGTAACGCCAGGTAACGACACATCAGACACTTCAGCTGATTAAAAGCGGAAAAGATTTCTACGTTTAAAAACTTGGAAAGTTAACCTTAAAAATTTCAAATATTACTAAAAAAAACTTTATATAAATAGTCTTGCCCAGCTCGCAAAGTTGCAATTTTGTAGCCCACGACAAAATCCACTTACTTTTTTTTGTAACGTCAAACCAGCGCGTATGTTTACTAATATCTTTAAATCGCTAATATCAATAGTTGTAATTTGTTTACTGAATAAGAGGACATTTAATTGCTATGCAAATCTAGAAAATCCTTTTTAAAATTTTCAATTTTTTCAATTTCAAATTTTTCAATTTTTTTAACATTTTTACATGCGAGCGTCACTCACGTAACACCGTTTCGAAATACCCTTATCTATCTTTAAAATTGTACTAAATATTTTTTCATAACGGGCGTGATGTGGTTCCCAACACATAAAATAACATGGTTTTATATAAGAGTTAAGATTATCGGTTATGACAAAGGGTTAGAAATGTTTGAAAATTTGAGAAGCGAAATTATTTTATTCGATCAAAAAATATTTGTTTTATTTTAATGATTTTATAGCAATTCCCCATGTAAAATATGTACATACATAAATGAAAAAATTTAAAAGTCCCGGCGGCACTGTTGAATGCTAATCGATTTCAAAATAAATAAAAAAATATGAGTCTCCTTATTTTAGATGTTTTTCAGTTCAGAGGGGCCGACCTTAATGCACATATGTATGTATATGTGTAAATTCTTCGATTGCATTTTCCCGCGAGGCAATGACACTCGCGCCGATCCGGACCTAATGCAAAAGGTGGCGTCTATCACCGCAGTGTAACAGTGGCAAAAAAAAACATTTGTGTATAAATACATACATATAAGCATATATTCAAATACGTAATATATGTACATACATATATGCATGTATAGTACTGTGTTTCCGGATCCAATCATCTCGAATAAATTATGGGGCCTTCGCACGAGGCGATTTTTCAAGCAACTTTTGCGTTTAACTCACGCAGGGTTGCACGAAAAAAAAAATTGAATGGCTAGAAATATCAAAATATAAAAAATATCAAAATATTCGCCATAAAAAGGCGTTTGCATTGTTCGACTTTGCATTCTACTTTTGGTTGAACGGCCTTTCAACTAATCGCTTGCAACAAAGTTGGTCGCCAGCCAACATTTATCCATTCAAACCTGCGTGAGTTGAATGCAAAAGTTGAACGCAAAATCGCCTCGTGCGAACACCTTATTACTTCCCTTCAGTAGCAAAGGATTTACCGCAAATGCAAATTACCAATCAAGTTGTATTGATGCTATTCTGATTTATGTCAGCGCCCTTCTTGTAAACACTCCATTGAGTTTTGCCAGTCGAGAAAGAGCTCTCCTCCTGATTTCAAAACGCTAACATCAGTTCTGTTCGCTATGCAAAAAACTTGTACAAGCTTGTACCGAATGTTACCAAATCATTCGTTTGGACAAAAACTTGCAAAGAGTGAACACAATTTTGACATTTCATTTGGAGGGGAAGTTACAAATTCGTGCTGAGAAAATTTTTGCCAGCAGGAATTTGGAAAGAGGTTTGTGGCACACAGTTGCATTTTTGCTGGAATTTAAAAAAAACGTTAGATTTTAAAATGCACAGCGGACAGTGAAGCTTTCAAATTAAAGACACATTTCTGTTCGCGGCAAACTTTTTTCTCTTTGAGAAAGTAAGACACTTGATTCTCGAAATTTTTGTTGCTAGCTAATT
>NW_016176679.1:0-2903 GCF_001687245.7 Rhagoletis zephyria | reverse complement strand
TTTTTTCAATAAATATCTTTTCTGTTCAAAATTTCAAATCTTTAAATCTCAGTAAGCTGTAGAAAAAAACAATGGTATAAAATAAAAATAAAAATAGGGCTTTCGCTTATATTCTCATTGAGTTCTTTTCACTTAGAAGTATGTAAATTTGTAAAATTTTGGAAAAACCCTTTTTTTCTTAGTGTGTGATTTCGTTTTTGACTTGGATATGCTCTTAACCATACCACGTATTCTACGTTTAAATATAGCGGCTGTATCTCCGATACAGCCTGCAGACCAAGACGAAGGCGCTGGACTGTTCCTTTTTTTTTTGTTGAAAAAATTCAAACCTTAACATGAAAGAAATTAAAAAATAACACATTCTGTATAAATTTCATTTGTGTTAAGGTCTGTTCTGTTACAAAAAAATCAAGCTACTAATGAAGAAAATCGATAGATAAATAAAAAAGTAATGAGCGGTAAAATGAAAAATTAACAGGAAAGAATGTTACACATTCGCCATGTACTACACTCTTCTGCTCATTTTTCATACAAAAAATCCATATTTTATATGGGGGAAATATATATTACAGTGCAGAATCGCCATAAAATCGTTAAAAATAAATATTTTTTGATCAAATAAGAATACTTCCCTTCAAAAATTTTCCAAAAATAAAATGCATATATGGGCGATTCCAGCGATAAGTCTACCGCGTAAAAAAATTAAAAGTCCTATATCTAACTTATTTATAGGCCGATTTGGCTGTTAGTTATAATATATACTGGTTATGTAAGCAGAAACATTTTTGCCAAAAATGGTCTCGTTAGGTGGCGCCAGGATCAAGATAATTTTCAAACCCGTATTTATGCTCTGATTTGTTTCACATTTGGCATGTTTAGTTGAAACTTAATAAGACATAGATTTGCAAAAAATGGAGCCGCTGTGGTGGTGATGTCAAAATAAAAAGTGCGCTCCACATAAAATGCATGTTCTCTTCCCATTAAAAATTCTTTCAAAAATAATATTAACCAAACTTTTACAATGGTAATTTTACAGCCAGTTTCACCAAACTCATTTAAGTGGAAATTGACTTTAATTTAATTTTTTATTTAATTCTCATTTAAATTATTTTCAGTTTCAATAAGCTATTTATTTATTGAGTGAAAAGTGGTTGTAAAACAGACTAGGCTAGCGAAAGCTTTCATTTGTACTGAGAGCGTTTGAAAGCTTTGGCAAGCTGTGTTGTAAAAGCAGGGCTGGTATACAAGTAAGCAGCAGATACACAATGATCAGGTGATTAAACGTGTAACGCCTCTGAGTGTGGTTATTCTGATTTAATTTTTATTTAAGTGAAGAGCATAGGTCACATAAATCAAAATTAAAAACAAATTTAAATGGATTGGTGAAACCAAAAATTCGAAAATCAAAGTAATTTTCACTTAAATGAATCTGGTGAAACTGGCTGTTAGTAACGTAACGCCAGGTAACGACACATCAGACACTTCAGCTGATTAAAAGCGGAAAAGATTTCTACGTTTAAAAACTTGGAAAGTTAACCTTAAAAATTTCAAATATTACTAAAAAAAACTTTATATAAATAGTCTTGCCCAGCTCGCAAAGTTGCAATTTTGTAGCCCACGACAAAATCCACTTACTTTTTTTTGTAACGTCAAACCAGCGCGTATGTTTACTAATATCTTTAAATCGCTAATATCAATAGTTGTAATTTGTTTACTGAATAAGAGGACATTTAATTGCTATGCAAATCTAGAAAATCCTTTTTAAAATTTTCAATTTTTTCAATTTCAAATTTTTCAATTTTTTTAACATTTTTACATGCGAGCGTCACTCACGTAACACCGTTTCGAAATACCCTTATCTATCTTTAAAATTGTACTAAATATTTTTTCATAACGGGCGTGATGTGGTTCCCAACACATAAAATAACATGGTTTTATATAAGAGTTAAGATTATCGGTTATGACAAAGGGTTAGAAATGTTTGAAAATTTGAGAAGCGAAATTATTTTATTCGATCAAAAAATATTTGTTTTATTTTAATGATTTTATAGCAATTCCCCATGTAAAATATGTACATACATAAATGAAAAAATTTAAAAGTCCCGGCGGCACTGTTGAATGCTAATCGATTTCAAAATAAATAAAAAAATATGAGTCTCCTTATTTTAGATGTTTTTCAGTTCAGAGGGGCCGACCTTAATGCACATATGTATGTATATGTGTAAATTCTTCGATTGCATTTTCCCGCGAGGCAATGACACTCGCGCCGATCCGGACCTAATGCAAAAGGTGGCGTCTATCACCGCAGTGTAACAGTGGCAAAAAAAAACATTTGTGTATAAATACATACATATAAGCATATATTCAAATACGTAATATATGTACATACATATATGCATGTATAGTACTGTGTTTCCGGATCCAATCATCTCGAATAAATTATGGGGCCTTCGCACGAGGCGATTTTTCAAGCAACTTTTGCGTTTAACTCACGCAGGGTTGCACGAAAAAAAAAATTGAATGGCTAGAAATATCAAAATATAAAAAATATCAAAATATTCGCCATAAAAAGGCGTTTGCATTGTTCGACTTTGCATTCTACTTTTGGTTGAACGGCCTTTCAACTAATCGCTTGCAACAAAGTTGGTCGCCAGCCAACATTTATCCATTCAAACCTGCGTGAGTTGAATGCAAAAGTTGAACGCAAAATCGCCTCGTGCGAACACCTTATTACTTCCCTTCAGTAGCAAAGGATTTACCGCAAATGCAAATTACCAATCAAGTTGTATTGATGCTATTCTGATTTATGTCAGCGCCCTTCTTGTAAACACTCCATTGAGTTTTGCCAGTCGAGAAAGAGCTCTCCTCCTGATTTCAAAACGCTAACATCAGTTCTGTTCGCT
>NW_016176678.1:1352-9034 GCF_001687245.7 Rhagoletis zephyria | reverse complement strand
AAGCCGGTATACAAAGGACCTAAGGACGATGCATAAAAACATACCCACAGACTCAAACACGTATTTAGCAGTAGGGGCAAATGCGAGTGTGTGTATGTATATGTGTTAAGGCATGTGTTGATGTATTCCTAGGAATTTTTGCGCTCTTTAGGTTTTTGGTTGCTTTCTTTTAAAAACTTTTGCAGTGGAATGTGTGCCAGTAGGTGTGCTGGCATGCATACATACGTACGTACATACCTTTAAAATTGTATGAGTGCGTGTAGGTGTACGTGCGGCGAAAGTAAATCAAGTTGAATGCAAGCACAGGCGTTGCAAATGGCTGGACTGCAGCAGTACAGGATAGTCGAGACGCATAGGTAACTAAGCACATACATACATACATAGTTGAGCGTATCTGGGCCAAACTTTGTAATAGTTTTAGAGTTAAAATGCTGGCCAACTAAAATGGCAGCGAATCGATGCATATGTATGTGCAAGCGTGTATGCGTGTAAATACTAGATATGGCAACCATGGTCGGCCAGTGCGTATGTGCGCAGCAGCAAACTGCAGGTATGTAAGTAAGTAAATAGTTGTTATACACCTGTGCAAACGCTGCTGAAAATGAGTCTGTACACTTTATGTTGAACTTCTAAATAAAATAACTCATGGTAAGCACGAGCTCCAGCTAGAGTTGTTACGAAAAAAAAACTTTTTTAGTTTACACAATATGCGGACACTTGACGCTGGACACGCTCTGGTCATAGCACAACTCCGCGCTAAGGGGGTGGATGCTTTTGTGCAGTTTGTATGTGTGTATGTACTTAGATTTAAGCGTGTGTGCAGGTACTAACTGACGCCAGCTCTACTCACCGCAGCTGCATGAGATTTGTGGCATAATATATCCATACTTACACACTTAACATCTTGCTGAATACTTTTTACCAACTAAGCTACTTATGCTCATACTTAGTAATGCTAACTTGAACGAGTTGAGGATTTTACGGTAATGAGGTTTTGAAGTCCGCGAAGAAAAGAAGAGCAAATACAAATCCAAAAAAAAAAGCTAGAGAACACATAAAGAGCGAAGAGACTTTAAAGTTTAAGTGGTCATTACGCAACTGAGTTGGATTTATGCGTTAAAGTAAGTTAAACGATAACAAAAACTTAAGAAAAAGTTTATGGACTTGTCTGCTTTACACTTGGGAAACACTTCCCATGAAAAATAAAAAGAAATTCTAATGGTACGACCGATCTGGACAAACAGTGTAGTAAATCTAGGGGTATTCCAGAGACGATCTGTGGGAATCCCCTATCGACCACTGTTCGGTTAAAGCGCTTGCCTACATTGAGGCGATATGCCGGAATCATCTCAGCATATCGTCGTTTAAAGTACAAAACCTCGTATGAGAGGCTGCCTTAATTTTATAGGAGAGAGCAAACCTTGTCTTATTTCCAAACGTTCTCTTTTTTATCCCTAATTATCTCTTCTTCTTATATCTAAGGATCGATATTTTAGTATGAATGGATAAGGGCTTGATGTTGGGAGCTTCCGGTGAGCAAATATCTTTCTTGGAATAAAAGTTAGTTACGAGGTTTTGCAGGCCCACATTGCGCGGTTTTGTACTTTAAACGACGATATTCTTCTTGGTTGAAACATCTTTGGTCTCACTTTATTTTTCACACGTTTTGAATTTCGACAACAGACATTAGACGTAGGCATGCACTATTTTTCTACCATTAACCTCGTACGAGCGTTATTTTCCAATTTCGCACAACAGGAATGTCTTATGAAGGAATTTTATTTCAAAATCGATGATTTTTAATCGATATTTTATAATTTTCTTTTCGATCATATTATAACCGTTATTTTTAACCGACTTCCAAAAAAGAGGAGGTTATCAGTTCGTCGGAATATATAAATACTTTTTTTTATGTATGTTACCGCATAATTTTGGATCACGTATACCGATTTCGATAATTGTTTTTGCATCGGAAAGGTAGTGTCTCAGAGGTGGTCCCATACTAATCTGGTTTAGATCCGATCATTGGATCATGAATTATATATATATATTTTTTTTTTAAGTAGTTTTTTTTGCTAAAAATTACTTGTCAAATTAAATTTTTTAGACCATAAAAGATTTAAACCGATTATAAAAACGCAGTCAATCTTGTAAGTTTTGAGTAGTTTTATATATAAATATATACTAGTATTTTTATCATGAAATTTTAGAATTTTTTTTCAAAATTATTATGTTATATTAATTTTTTAGAAAAAAATTTACAAAAATATAATAAAGGAAAAAATTGTTTTTAGGAAAAAAATGTTAGTTAAAGATTTTTTGGTGAAACAAAACTTTTCTTGTAAAAATTATTCTTTCAGGAAAATTTATTTTTGCTAATAAGGATTAAAAAAAAAAATGGGGCCTTATGAAAAAAAATAAGCAATTGCTCGATTTGTTCAAATAAATCTAAATAAATGGTCTGAAATTTTAAGAAAAGCAGTTGTTTATTTTTTATTCATAAGCCCTATTATTAGGGGCAAAACTTTTAAGGGAAAGGATAGTTTTTTTTTTTTAGTTTAACATTTTAGGTGAGAAAAGATTTTTTAATGATCTTTGCCAATAAAAGAAAACCATAAACCAAAAATAAATTTTTTCGAAAAATTGCACTGTGTACTTATTTTTTTTTTTTGAAAAAAATTGTCTTTGATAAAAGACGTCATATTTAGGGGAATCGCCATTTTTGGGGAAAACTTATTTTGGAAAAAAACTAGAAATGGAAATTAATGAACATTTCAGGAAAAATTATTATTTGTTTAAAATTTTTTTTTTGGTTTGATATCCAATTTTCATTATTTTATCCTCTCTCAAACACAATTTTACATTCAAACCATAATTTGTTTTTAATACAAACATATATGAGAGGGATAATGGTTAAAAATAATCGAAAAAATACAAATTCACAATAACGTATATTTCTGACCGAAAAAAATCACACAAAAAACGATTAGAAATGATCGAATAACCATAAAATAACGATTACAGATGGTCGAAAAAATAGAAATCACAAAATACCGATGATATTATGATTTTTATTATTTAGTATAACAAGTCATTTTTAAGTAAAAACACAACCGACTTGAATTCTCATATAAAAATTTAGGAGTACCGTTAATTTCCTCATGATCCAATGATCAGATCTAAACCAAATTAGAATGGAGCCACCTCGGAGATACTACCTTTCCGATCGAAATCATCGAAATCGGTTCAAGTGGTCCAAAGTAACATAAAAAACAGAACAAATATTCCGACGAATTGATAACCTTCTCCTTTTTTTGAAGTTGGTTAACAAGCATAATAACCATTAAATTTTTAAATAAGTACTTTTTTGGAAAATATACAACACATTTGCGTTAGCTTGAGCCTGCATCTACAGACTGAAAGAAAAGAATTTTGGAGACCACTCTAATGCCTTGGTAGAACCTTTAAGCTATGGCTTATTTCATAAAAATCTTAGTAAAAATAAAAAAAGTATTCTTAAATCAATACATAGTCAATACATTTTTTTATATTTCTATTTTTACGGAAAAACTTGATCTATTGCCGATGCCAACTGATCGTTCCGCTTGCACAAGTAATGTGTGAGAAATTCCACTTGTCTCAGCGTAAAAAAGCGTTCCCTCAAAATCTGGCCTCCTCATAAAAATTTATTTCAAAAACTATTATTTATTGCATACAATTAAATTTTCAACACAAGAATCGATCATCGTCGCACAGATAGGCGTGAACAAGGGTGACAAAAATGCCAGAGAAAATACGAAAATAGAGTAAAGCAGGGGAGAACAGTGAGCGCAAAGGATTAGGGAGTCAACGTGGAATGCGTTGACTGCTGATGGGCTTAGCTAAAATTGCATCGCCAAGGGAGGCTTGAAGAGACAACGATAAATTGCTTGGAATGCCTAACGTTGCGCGAGAGTGACAAGTCAGCCCAGCGATCGTGAATGAGAGACAATGGAGTATGCGCAGCTCCATGAGTAGCAGTGCTGTCGCGGAGTGCGCTTGGGGACAAGTGTGGCGGGCAGAAGCCTTATTTTTAATAGCTTCAGGCTGCAGTACATATTTCTAAAATAGTTTGGTAACTCAACTGGCTGTTCTATTGGTTTGCTGGATGCTTTCGCTTACTTGCTTGGTTGGCGACACATCTGTCTCGTCTATTTAGTCGCCTTTGCGCTCTGGTTCAGCAACAAATTGCTACAAACTAAATTATAATTTATGGGCTGTGCTACGTCTTCTCGGTGAGTTGGTGATTAATTTTAAATTATTTTGGAAATTTCTAAGAAATCTACACACACACACACAAAAAGTGCTCCCCAAAGACTTGGGCAATGCAATGAACTATAAGCTGCTTGAGTGCAAGAAATTGGACGATTTTTTCTTATATTTTTACAGCATTTGCCAGCATGTGATGCGTGGGTCCAATATTCCCACACTTGTAATATTTGTGATGCTTTTCAAAAGAGTTCAAAAGTTCAAATGCAAGTAAAAATCAAAATCAAGAAGATTTATTTTTCATTTATTTATCATTCAAGCGGCAACAATGTCAACGGTCTTCATACAGCCAAGCAGGTTATTCGCCTCATTGATGCTATCTAGTCAATATACTCATGAGCCAATAAATATTTTGATTGCTTGGTTTTTGTTTGCTCCGCTGTTGTTATCCTGCATATAAATAATTATCCACCAATTGATTGTTGGCATTTTTTCGTCGGATAACACAATGCCACAAACAATTATCAACTTGGAATGCCAATGCAATTTATTATAAGCTCCCAATCGAATTACGTTAACTGGCTCGCAGAGCCCGCTGAGGTCGGTGTAATTTGAATGAGCCTGGCCTCTCCGGCCACTGTTGCCAATATTTGCCAAACAACAAAGAATGTGCGCACAATTGATTAATGATATCAAATTATACATAGTTGGACAATAATCTAGATAAGGTCAAGCGGTGGAGTGTTGGTNGTGTAATGTTTGCTGTTTTTGCTGTATGGCAAATTGTTATTATTTTTGTTATCTGTGTCACAAGCGAGTGAGTGTATAAATATGCGCGCAGGATTTTAATCCATCGAACTCCACTGATACGACTATGCGTTCAATGCAGATTCTCTTTTTGGCAGAGTGGCAAGGAATTTCCAAAATGAGGAGGTAAAAAATTCGAAAGATACTGCTGCTGTGCTCTTGAGTGTTTACTTAATTCTTTGACGCCAGCTCCAGAGAGAGAGAGAGACGAGTTTTAAAAAAGGTCTTGAACTCCTTAAAAATCTAGATATAAGGTCACCAAAACTATAGCAAATTATTCACGTAATGTAAAATCGCAGTTACTGAGTTGATTAATTTTAGCCAAGGCCTAATGCTATGAGCGCAGCTTTCGGATATTTGAAGCGCAGTGTGGCCATATGTGTCTCAACGTAAGCACGTTCCTATTCTACTTGCCTAGAATACTCTGATATATCGGTATAGTGAGTGCACTAACATGTCGAAACTTTGTTAAAATTTCAATCACACGAATCATGATTAATATGCGTTGGGCAACTTTCGGGATTGGGTCCATATATTTTCGCAAGCACCAAGGTTTATGGTTTTGAGAAAAGGGCTTCACATTATTATTCGAAGGAAAGCTGCTGCACCAGAAAATTCATAGTAAGGATCTCCGATCTTTTAATATTGAAGGAGCTTGGTAGAATGGAAGATTTGTGGTTAACGCATCAGATGGCCGAGTGGATAGACATTGTTTAATGAGCATAATGAGCGCGTTAAGTTTATTTTAAACGTTCAGCTATTCACAGAAACAGAGGGAAGAAACTACCATTGTAGATTTGAATACCGTCATTTTCGTTAGCGGACCAGGATCGTTCTTCGCCGGCTGGAAACGGTACATATAAACCATCAGACAGATGTGGCCACTGAAGCTATACATAAGTCTAAAGTCTAGGAAAGCCTTTCCAAGGGCTATTCAAACCGTTTACACTTTTTTGTTCGCAAAGGTTTTACGCCTACAAACATTTAATTTGCACGTTTTAATCGACCGATTCATAATTCTGTTTTTAGTTTCAATTGTTGTGGTTTTCGGCAATAAATTTGTGTTTACTGTTTTTATTTGTGCGCTTGCAGCGCTTAATATTCGTCCATTTACCTTTTTGATATCCGCAAACAACTCAATGCATAATTTGAACAATTTGTCACGAAAAACTTTGTGTAAATGGGATTTGTATCCGTTAAACCAGAGAACTCTGAGTGCGGAATGTTAAAAGGGTAGTTTTGGTAGTACATATTTTTTTTTTTTTGCTTTTTTGCTTGACACGATTAATATCAACTAATTAATTTTAATAATGAATGAGAGCGTAATTAATCGTTTGTGAAGCGGGGCGTTTAGCAGACCAAAGCAAAAACGAAATGCAAAAAAGAAGACATCAGTTGTATGGGTGGTAAGCTCGAAAGCCCGAAATTCTCGCACACCCACATACGTAGAGCACACGCAAATATACAGAGCTACTAGTTGGCCATTGACACTGACAGCGGTACAATGCAAATTATTTACGTGCCATAATCCTTTCAAGCTTGTTACATTGATTCCAAAGCAACAGCAAAAGCAAATGCACAAAACAGAAACAAAACACCTACGGTTGGACAAGTTCGTCGTGTTACTGACACTGAACTCAAAGGTGTAGAGATTATTTTGTTGAATGTCTGCCCTTTTGTCAACGCATTTTGTTTTACTTTTTTTTATTGTTGTTGCTATGCAGCATGAATAAATTGTTTGTTACGAAAGTGTTGTGATTCATACCGTTTATGCCTGCGAGTGGAGTTTTTAATCCCTCAAAGCTGGCTGCATTAATGAATATAAAGTGTGCTGTATATTTCTGTGGGGTAAAAAGGTAAAAGAGATATTCGCAAAATAATTTTAATATTTTCGCGTGCTTTATTCTAATGTATGTATTTGATTAAAACAAACAAAAGAGAGGTTTGAGTTAGAATACAACAGATTAGGAAAAAACCACACATGAAAGTAGTTAAGGAGAGGCTTTAGGGAATGTAAAGCAAGTCACATAGCAACAAACTGTCCCAATTGCTTCTTAAACTAAACAATTCAAAATCAGGGCAAATGTGATTTTAGTCATGTCCAGAATCTATACACATATAACNGAGAGGTTTTCTAACTTAACACGTAGCAAAACTTATACGGTACAAAGTAACTAACCGGAAAATCTTCTGCTAAAACGTAACTAATTTTTCTTTTATCTGAGAAGGTCTTTGGAGGACTTCGGCAGGGCTTGGAATTGACCCGATACATTCAGGTTTATCGATAAATATTAATGATTTGATACATATCGATAGTTCGATGAATTTCAAAAACACTAAAATCCGATAACTCAACAAAATTCGTTAACTCGACTCAATAACTGTGAAATTCGAGGGCTCGATAAATTTCGATAACTCAAAAATGTAAATTCTATGGATACCTTTAAAAAAATTTACTTTTGACAGCTCCACATTTTTCGAAAGCAATCGAAAAATTTTTATAACTCATTACACTCTGTTAGCACGATAAAATTCGATAAGCAGTGATATATCGATAAGCCTATATAATCTTGAAATTTCTATTAATAGATATATTTTGAAAATTCCATAAACTTCGATTCGATGAA
>NW_016176678.1:1151-1259 GCF_001687245.7 Rhagoletis zephyria | reverse complement strand
TAAACATTGATCAGTTTGAATAATTCGATACGTTGCGATAACTTAATAAGCATGGATAAATTTCGATAATTATAAACTTCGATGAATCGAAAAATTTCAGTAACCTTC
>NW_016176678.1:329-939 GCF_001687245.7 Rhagoletis zephyria | reverse complement strand
TCAAAGTTTAATTTCAAATACGAAGTAAAACAAATGCGAAACGCTTGAATTGAACAGGTTGCAAAAACAATTATTAACAAATATCGACGATTTTCAACCAATTTCGAAACTATAAAAACTCTCCTCATCTACAGAAAATTACTTTCCAACGGTGTTTTTGGTTTTGAAACCGGTAACTTTACCTTGGTCTTCATTTTTGTTTTTATCTTTCACATCTTTGCTTATATCCTTTTCTTTTTCTATTCACGTAGATGAGATGAGGTGCGATGACGTGATAAGATGTGACGTGATTTTATGTGATGTGATAGGATGTCATGTCATGTGTTGTCATATCCTCTGATGTCATGTCATATGATGTCATACCATATGATGTCATATCATGTGATGCCACGTCATGTAATGCCATGTCATGTCATACGATGTCATATCATGTGATGTCGTCATGTGATGTAATGCCATATAATGTGATGTCATATCATATAATGTCATGTCACGTGATATCGTGTGATGTGATATCATATTATGTGATGCAAAATCATTTGATGTCTCTTCATATCATGTGATAAAATGTGATGTGATGTCATGTAATGTGATCACATTCCATGTTCCG
>NW_016176678.1:0-289 GCF_001687245.7 Rhagoletis zephyria | reverse complement strand
ACAATCTTCAGTATCGATTATTGTACATATCGTTAACAATATAAATGACTAAATCGATAACAAAATCAATTATTTAATCGATTATTAAACCGATAACAATATCCATTATTGTATCGATAACAATATCGATTATTATATTGATTATTATATCGATTACAATAGCGGTTATTTAATTAATAACAGTATCGATAACAATATCGATTATTTTATAGATAGCAATATCGATTATTGTATCGATAAGAATATCGAGTTTTATATCGATAACAATATCGATATTCATCCTCATCCT
>NW_016176676.1:2440-9036 GCF_001687245.7 Rhagoletis zephyria | reverse complement strand
AGATAAAGATAAGATAAAGATAAAGATAAAGATAAAGATAAAGATAAAGATAAAGAGGAATAGCCTGTGCTCTCGCTTCGCACGGATAACTGGGACACTGTGACCAGGTGGAAGCACTGCTTATTCAGCTCTTAAGCTGCCATTGAACGTACAAATCATCGAAACTCCTACGTGCAATATTTCCAGAACATACTACAAAAATGTTAACTCATTGTTTGGTACTAGTGCACTATGGCATATAAAATATCGCTTGAAGTCCTTGATCGATCGGTGCGAGATTTGCGAAGAACCGTTCAACCATTCGGGAATGCATTGCTTGCAGGGTATTTTAGGCAGACATTGCTCGTAATGTATCGATCGCCACCAGCGGGCGAGATAAATGCGTGCCCGAAATATTCAACATTGTGGCAACACGAGCATGGATTGGAGTTGACTACGAATATGTGTCTCCAGAACGATCTATCGGCCGAGGTATTCTCGCAAATATTACTGGCCATTGGGAGTCGATGGGAGATCAGGACGAATTTCATTGCCTCATAACTTTTGTAACTTAGAAACATCGAAAGGAGGGCTGATCGAACGCTTCTTAATATTCAAATTTATTATAGAAATCACGATTGGTTCAGTGAACAAGTTATTCGTGCCGCGAAGAATAAGGATGTCTTCCAACTCAATAATGCTATTCAATACAGCATTCAAAGTGAAGAAATAACATATACGTTAATAAACATCGTTGTGGAAACAAACGAAGCAGTTAATTATCCAACGAAATCTTTGAACGCGATTGATCTTCCAAGAATGACCCCACGTATGGAAACTGAAAATAAGTGTGCCAATTATCATTTTGCGGAATATTAATTAGCCAATACTCTGCAACAGCTTCGCGACTCGCAGTTTAGAAATTGATAGTAGTGGAAGCAAAGATTTTAACGTGGCGTTTCAAAGGTGAAGATGTCCTCATCCCTCGAATTCCCATTATTTCGACCGATACACCATTACAATTCACAATCAGTAAAGCTCAAGGTCAATCTTTAGAAAAGTGTGGTTTAGATTTATATTCCGATTGCTTATCATATGCGGAAATGTATGCTGCGTGTTCCCGTGTCGCTAAACCAGGCTATTCGTGATTCGGAACATAAGAGCTGACAAATTTATGCAATTGCAGAATTATGCCATGGATTGTGAGCGACTTTTATCAAACTGTCATTGTAAAACTTTTTTAATCAGCTGATAGAAATGTCAACCAGAGCTGCAATGTATAGCATTTTTATGCTATGGATTTTCGGTATTGCAAATTTGTCAACCCATGGCAAATGCAAATGCGTGTATTTTGTTTGTGTATTGCAAATAATTTGCAATACAAATTTGCAATGCAATGATGCTAGGCCATTTGCACCGGATCGCGAATAGCCCTATTGTGTAAACACAAGTATTGCAAAGGGGAACTTATATGAAGCGTATGCCTTGTTTCGTTAATCATTTATGATCAATGTAACAGGAATATGCAACAGCAAAGCGTGGCAGGGTACAGATAGTCTTATCTATATATAAATAGGCATGCATGAATCAATGGGGAAACATTTGCTCCAATGTTTCTTAACCGATTCGAATGGTTGTTGCTTTGTTGGAAAGGCGTTTCGGAGGAGGAGTGTACAAAATTTAAACTATGCGTTTATTCCGATTTGCTTCAAGATATATGTTTGCATTATAAGGATAAATACACCTGCCAAAAACGGACCCGATAGGTGCCTCCAAAGTCGAGTTATGGCAAATTCAGTTCCATCTAATATATATAAAAATCTCGAGTCACGGTGTTTGTGGTCGAACTCCTCCTAAACTGATCGACCGCTCTTTATGAAATTTTTTGTGTATAAAAGCTAGCTATGAGAATCGTATGTAAAGTATATTTCATACCGCTAGGTCCAGGAGGCGTGGCACCTCCATACAAACCGAATTTTTCATATCGCATATCTCTGGAAGTGTTCATTGTAGAGTACTCGCACATGTATGCAGATATACGAGATCAGTCGCATACTGATGCAGAAAAAATGTGGTTATTAGCTAAGAGGGCGTGTCACCTCCCATATAAACCGAATTTTTCATACTGCATATCTGTGGAAGTGTTTATGGTAGAGTAATGGAACTTGGTATGGAGATATATGAAATCATTCACATGAGCATAAAGAAAAATTGGGGCTATTAGAAAAAGGGGCGTGGCACTTCCCATACAAACCGAATTTTTCGTACTGCATATCTCCGGAAATGTTCATGGCAGAGTACTCGAACATGGTATGGAGAACTATGAAATCGATCGAAATCATGAAGAAAAATTGGGGCTTTTAGAAAAAGAGGCGTGGAACCTCCGATAGAAACCGAATTTTTCATTTACATATCTCTGGAAGTGTTCATGGTAGAGTACTGGAACTTGGTATGTACCAGATATATAATATCAATCGCATAGGCATGAAAAAAACTTGGGGCTATTGAAAAGGGGAGAATGGAACCTCCCATATAAACCGAATTTTTCACACTGCATATTGAAAAAAGGGGAGTGGTACCTCCCATACAAACAGAATTTTCACGCTGCATATCTCTGGAAGTGTTCATGGTAGAGCACTGGAACTTGGTATGTACAAAACATATAAAATCAATCGAATATGTATGAGGAAAAATTAGGGCTATTGAAAAAAGGGGCATGGAACCTCCCATATAAACCGAATTTTTCACACTGCATATCTCTGGAAGTGTTCATGGTAGAGTACTGAAACTTGGTATGTACCAGATATATAATATCAATCGCATAGTCATGAAGAAAAAAGGGGCATGGAACCTCCCATACAACCCGAATTTTTAACACTGAATATCTCTGGAAGTGTTCATGGTAGAGTACTGGAACTTGATATGTACAAGACATATAAAATCAATCGAAAAGTCATGAAGAAAAATTGGGGCTATTGTAAAAAAGGGCGTGGCACCTCCGATAGGAGCCGAATTGTTCATACTGCATATCTCTGGAAGAGTTTATGGTAGAGTACTGGAACTTGGTATGTACCAGATATATAATATCAATCGCATATTCATGTAGAAAAATTGGAGCTATTGGAAAAGAGGCGTGGCACCTCCCATACAAATAAATTTTTTTATACTGCATGTCTCCGGAAGTGTTCATGGTAGAGTACTCGAACATGGTATGGATATAAAGGAAATCAATCCCATACTCTTAGAGAAAATTGGGGCCATTTGAAAAAGCGGCGTGGCGCCTTTCAAACGCAAAACCATTACGTATCTTTGTATGCATATACACTTTTTCAAGCTTATTAAAGCCGGAAATGGAATTATGCCTTCTGACAATAACCAAACAGTAATATTATAAGATAAATGCGTCACTGAAAATCATGAACGTGAACTGTTGGTAAAAATGTTGAACCAAAATATTTCAATACAAAAAATTAATTTTGGGCGAGACGAAGTTCGCCGGGTCTGAGAATAGAGTACAGCAATAAAGTTCACCAGCTGAACGATAGGGTTTACTTGTTATTTATTGAACATCTCAAGTAAGGTTTTCTTAATGATAAAAAGTGAGTCAGAGGTGTCAAAATAGTCGTAATGCTTATTGCTGCATCATGAATTTAAAAAATTTTCTACAAATACTCAGTGTAATAGGCTTGTAGTGTCTTGAAGGCCTTGAAGGAACACAAAACGTGATCTGGTTCAGTAGAAAGGAACTACTGACCATCCCTTTCAAGATCTTAATCATGAACAAGACCCTGACCATCTCTCTACGGCTGTGATTTTAATTTTTCCTAAAAAGCGATCGTGGTACAAAGCTCAATAACACTATTGAAAAAAAGCGATTTTATTTATTTTTCTTGCTTTACGTTGCATACTTATGCAATTATACGTATGTTTATACTCATGCAGCGAATACAAAAGTCGTACATTTAATTGATTTTTAAAGCGAAACCAAAATTGGTAGGATTTTTCTCGTTCGTAGGATGGTAGGACGCTTAAAATTTTGGTAGGTTTCTTTGCTCATACAACAGAAAACATATCTAGTTTGTTGTAGTGTGTCACCTTGTCAGCACTGTGAGTAGGCTTGTCAAATTTTGACAGTATCAGTCTTACCCTCATTGATTTAAAAACCTCGTTGTTTACTGGTATAGTCAGAATTTTACCAATTACCTTAGGCAATTTTCTGAACTGTTGTTATGGGTTACTGTTCGCCACACAAAATGTAAATACTTTATTCTTCGGCGTATAGCGCACTCGGTGGCGTGCCATAAATTTCACCATCTAACCATTTTTCTAGAGCGTACGGCAACACCAAATCTGCATGGAAGGTCTGCCATTTTGCGATAGCTGTGTTCCTTGCGGACAGTGTCGCTGATTGTCACTAGTTCGTGCAGGTCTGTTCATCTACTTTTTTCGGTTAACAAACGCTTTCCCGCGGAGGCTGGTGCTAGTGGTGACAGCTGTCTATAACTGCCCATCTTCACAGGATTGAGTTTATATCTTGACACTAATGTTAGAATATAGAGAGCAATATATATCAGGGTTTGTATTATGACATCTACTGCGGTATCTTGGTAGGTTGACAGCTACGTTTTCCTTTGTACTAAAACATCCTGGCGGTAACATTATCAATATTCTGATATAGAGCCAGTGGCAACCAGTAACTTTTTCGGCATGGTGTACGAATAAATTGAGTTTTGCTGTTCCAAATGCAAAGACAAATTTTGACAGTTGGGGGAAAAAAACCCACACAAACGCTCGTGCAAAAGCTCTATTTTGTGTGTTGCTGAAATTGTTAAATTTACATCTATTTTATAACTTGCAAGTAACGTACGTTCTTTTTAAGTTTATCAGATCCCATTTTGATTTTCATTCTTTATTACCGCCCACAATATTTTGCCTTATCATGAGTTTCGCCCGAAAATTGTTCATGCGCCCATAGTGAATACATGGAAACCAAATGCTGAAAATGAACCGGTTCGAAAAAAATGAAACTCATGATAAGGCTGATTACGCTTAGAAGCTGTCAAAATTTACCTAGCACACGAACTAGATAAAATTCTGACGTTCGTATTCACCACGAAACTGTCAAATTTCTAAACTAGCAATGTTAAAAGATTTTTTTTTGCGGTTAAGTCCGGTAAAGATACTTGTAAAGGAGTCAAAACAACCCCGGATTTTTCTTGATATTCCTCCTTGCACTGCGGCAAATTCCACTTGGAAGAGTAACGGAACTAGTCCAAATGATGCAGTGCCCGTTATTCTTCCCAATGGAATAGTCCCGCAATGCAAGCGTATAATAATCTGTAATCTTATAAAACAAAAAAAAACCAAGAAAGAAAATTCAGTAAGTTGTGCGCGAGTTGTAAAATAAAAAATTAAATAGAAATACGTGGTCCGATCCCGTATTTTCTAAGTGGAAGAAAAAAAAAGGCGTGAGTACTAGGTACTCATGAAATTTGATGTGTAAACATATGTGAACGGCAAAGCATAAAAGTATGTTTACATATAAATATAATCTCAATCAAAGCTCGTTAGCTGTCAAATTGGTTGTGCTTGTTATTCACACAACTCGAGGAAAAGTTAAACTTCTTCTCTGTGCCACCGTGGTCACTTTTTTCTGCAACACATATTATGCCATTTAAATATATTTTAACTGAATATTTTATTAAAAATACCTTTACAAACCCATTTTCCTTACTAGCCTAATTTTTTTGTTTACTTTACCATTTGACATTCCTTCTCTTCTATAATCTATAAAACTAGGTTGGACACCAAAAAGTTATCGGTTTAATCTGAGATATTTTAAATTATAATTTTGCGTGGCTAATCTCTTTTTCTAATAACAGATTAGGGAGTTAAGCTCGAAAATTAGATGTGAATATATGAGGTAATTAGTTACGAAGTTAAGACAAAGGTAAGTCCCACAGGTAAATCCGGTATTTCAGGTAAGTGTGTATATAAGGGCAGTTAAATTAAGTTATGCAGGTAAGTATATGTAATTAGGATTAGGGTATGTCTGGTCTGTAAGTCAGGTAAGTAAGTCTGGTATTTTCACAAGTTAGGCAATAGCAGGTAAGTCTAGTAGGCACCTTAGCTTTAAAGTTAAATATATATAAAAATTCGTCTTCAACCCCCTTTTGTAGTTCCTGGTTTCGTTTGAATGTATTACCATTTTGTTTAATTATCTTTAATTTTATTATGCTATTTAACTATATTATGTTGTGGCCATTTAGTTATTATGATTTTTTTTCTCGTTTAACTTTAGTTAATTTATTACTTTATATTTTATTTTATTCGTAGTTGAGTTTATTTATATTAATTTCATTTAATCTTGTATTTAAGTTTATTTCGTTACAATTCCGTTCAATGAAATTTAAATTTATATATTAGATTCTACCTTAATTAAAGAATATAGAATATATTTAATTTTTCGCTTCTATTTAAACAAAAAAAAATGGTTTCTTCAAGTTATCTCATTCAGTTCTGGTTTCTTTGTTTCACTTAAGCCTAAATACCTTTTTTGTTTGATTCATACACATATATCCATATACATATATATGCCCCGCATGGATGTATATATG
>NW_016176676.1:0-2380 GCF_001687245.7 Rhagoletis zephyria | reverse complement strand
TAGGCATGACTTTTCTCTGCTATGGCGCAGAGAACAGTAGTGAGGCAAGAACCCCGCCCAGCCGACATGACTAGCCACAGTGCACCCCATTGGGTCATGCCGCCTGCACTCACTGCTGCTCCCAGTGTATGCAGACCATAACAGATGGCGCACAACGGGGTAACGTGGTGGCCTGAGGTCTGATAAAGTTGACTAACCGCTAAGTGGGGTTTAGTTTAAATAGTTTTTGTAGTAGTTTCTTTTTGTCGATTATTTTTTTTTTTGTTGCGTTTGTTTTATTTTGCGACTTGTTTTTTTTTTTTTTTAATATATATACATTTTTCTTTTGAACCCAGCTTACTCCATAGGTCTGCGCTGGCGCTCCTGAGCACCTACGTATCGCGATGGAGTGGGCTGGGACTACAACCACGACTGACTATCGGGGTCTCAGTCAACCCACATGTCTCAGGGAGGCATGCGTGACTGCCCTTTGCTGCATTGCGGTGCGGTGCACTGAGACCGAGGGATAGTTCAGCAACTAGTACGCGAAGGCCAGTACACCCTTCAAGTCTGGAGGGGCATTCTTTAAGTTGCCAGCTTTTCATTGCGGTTGGGTGTACTGGACCAAACAGCGAATTTTCTTGTGTTTGGTTTGTACCTTATATTTTTTTTCCGTAGACTAATGCCTTCCTAATGTTAGTGGGGGTCAGCATTCCCATTGACTTTGATATAAAATTGTACCCAACTGAGCTTGGCATTACACGTATATGACCACGTATATGTAACTAACCAAATTTACATGCCTATTTACTAACGCTCATATTTGATTGTTTTTGTTTCATCCGGCGCGTATATTCGTATTCAGTACGCAGCTGAATAATTAATTTTGCATTTGTCTCGCCTCCGCACACTCGCTAGATGGAACAGCAGCAAAGGCTCAAGCGTAGTGCTTCAGTTAGAGGTAGCGGCGCTAAGTCAAGAGGGACCGGGAGGGATAACACTCCCGCTATGTCAGCAACTAATCCTCTGATGATGCATTCACCCATTGCTGACCATACAGGAGGAGCTCCGCCTCCAATTCCGACGCCCAATCTCGCTCCGGGACTTAAAGTTGATAGCCATCAAAGTTCAAATTTACTTGACACCTCACCACCTGGGACTTCGGTCCAGAATGTTTCCGCTACCTCCATGACTATGCTTTCGGGAAGACAGGAAAATGATAGGTCTTTGCCAGGGAATACCGGTTTTGGTGAAGGTATTGTAGAAGATAGAAGTAGACGTTCTAATGGCGGAGCGCCTGCAGGAGATTCGTGGGTAGGAGTGCTTCATTAGCTCTTACGTACTTCGCAAGAAGAAATGAGAGCTGAAATGAGAACTATGCGGGAAAATATGAACGCATTAAGTGTAGTGGTAACTACATCTCAAACTACACCCAATGGTCCTAGGGACTTTGCTTCTATCGGAGCCACTTTGAATAGTCGACCAAATTTTACCACCAATATTATCATTAAGACACAGGATTGGAAGGTATACTATGGCGGCAACGGTAGCGTTTCAGGCTTTCTTTTTAAACTCAATACGTTTTGTGAGCGCACGCAATGTACAGATGAGCAGTTGATGGCAAGCTTCCACCTATTTTTGTCAGATGCGACTTATCCCTTCTTGTGCTAATCTATCAAGCGGGAATTCGGCACCTTAAAAAACGACCATGAGATCATGATGGAGATCTCAATGCGTCGTCAGAAGGCTAATGAATCGTATGATACGTTTCATACAGATATATTAGCCTCGAACGCTAGACTAAAGGAGCCGATGTCGGAGAACCTGTTGATGGACATATTGAAGAGGAACGTTAACAGCAGCCTGAAGTTGATGCTTTTCAATGCTGGTGCGCAGACCCTACATGACCTACGTGACGTTGCTAGGAAAGGCGAACAGATCCTGAAGGAAACCAGGAGCTTGGTACCGAACTATTTAGGACGGCATGTCAACGAAACCATGGCTATTACACCGGATGAATGGACAAGAGGAATGGATGGAGAAGTGGATCCACAAGTGGAAGCGCTGAATTCCCAGAGGACTAGGAAACCGGACTACTCAGGAGTACAGTGTTGGAACTGTGACAAGATGGGACACCCATACATCTATTGCGAGGAAGCCATTCGGAACGTGTTCTGCTTCAAGTGTGGACAGAAGGGGGTGGTCACTCCAAGGTGCCCCCGAGATTATCGACGACATGGAAACTGGAACCCGAGCGAGAAGGCAATAGGGGATTCTCGTTCGGCACCCTACCCCCGAAGCAGGGAGAACAGGAGCAGCAGCCACCTGTACTAAACCAAAAAGTAAGTCAGCCTCAGCTAGAACCGTTCGTTTGCATGGAGATGTCAGTAGTTCGGAGAGT
>NW_016176673.1:0-9038 GCF_001687245.7 Rhagoletis zephyria | reverse complement strand
TATAGGTTTTTAGGTCCTAAAAATCCGTTCCCTGCTTATTACCTACTAAAATACCTAAAAGGTGAGCCTTATAGTGCGGCACTAATGTGCAAAATTTGGTTTCGATAGGTTCATCCATTTCTGAGAAATGGAATTTTGTTCCCCTCTCTCTAGAAAGGGGACCACTGTGCGATGGCGCTGCAATCGGTATTTCCCATACAGTGACACCCACCCACTGTAAAATTTCTTCAATTGAATAGACAAATTTCCTCAAGACATCCGGATGGTGCGAGAATGCGTGACGATGGTAAAGGGGCGTATTTTGTCCTTTTTTATACGAATTTTCATAAGATGAGAGCGCCGAACTTCCTTCTAAAATATAGCAAGAACTGACAAAAATTTTGCATCTTTCACAAATCATGAAAATCGAAACTAAAGTTTCCCGCCAAAAAAAAAACTTTCATCCGTATTGAGCAGTCTCTAATTATGCATTGATTTAGCTGGGCTAACTTTTGAGGCATCTCCTAGATTTCCGATGGTTCCATTGGTGTTCTCGGTACCCAAGCTCTAGCCTGGACACTTTGTGGGATATCTCAAGTTTCAAATATCTTTCAATGTGACGAGCTGCGCTAAGCTATTTCATCGATCGCAGCCGCGTACAACACCACGAATCTACTGTTGTCATAGGAAACTTATGTACCTCTGCAACAAGCCAGCGTCTGTACATGGTAAAGGCGAATATGGGTTGTTGTGCTTCATTTGTAGCACTACTTTTGCCTACGTGGGTTGATCTCGAATTGTATTGATGGCTGTTGGCTCTGCCTTCTTCATTGTTTTCATATATGACGCCAATGATCTTCCGATATCACGGTACAGAGCCGGGTCTGGACTCCATACACCTTGGCTCTTTTCCTGCACCTTCACAGAGTCCTTCTCATCCGCCCTAATAGCTAAGGAGGTCTGACGATGGTTGACACGTTGGACATGCTGGATGAAATCATAAAGTCTTTGTCTTCACCCCAGGTCATAAGCTAGTCTTGTGTTCATCCCCAGCAAACTCAAGAGATGCTGTTCACCTGGGTGGTGAATTTACTACTAGAGATTACAGGACGCTCGGTGTTTGCACTGCAGGCTTCTTGGTTCGTTTCGCTTTTGTAAAAGACACCAACCTATGGACTTTCCGTACCACTATAGCAATACCGTGGTATTATTTTGGGCAGGAACGGTTGTAACTGCTGGCTTAGAGAAAGAAGCTCGGTGGCGCGGTAACAAGTATTGAGGCGACTATTGTTGCTTCTGCTGATTTATTTTTAGAAGCGCTTTTAGTTTAGCGGGGTCGTCCGCCAAGCAGAGAGGTTTGGCAGAGTTCCGTCCTGCTTCATGCGACTCAGTTCGCGAGTAGGCATTATAAAGGTCTGGGTCTGTTTGATCTACCGTAAAATCATATGATACCTTGATACGCCCCTGAAAGTAGAAGAGAAAGGAGTTTACTTTTGATTTTGGATGAGATGGATATGTGTGGTAACTTAGATACAAATATATGTAAAGAAGCTTATGCAAGTTAGGGCGGTACCTAGCGTTTTATACCCTGCACAAGAATTCATAAATGGTTCTTTTTTGCTTTAAACCAGTCGGTGAAGTTTGGTTCGATTTAAAAACTGCTTAACGCATTGATTAGTGAGGCATGAAAAAAGTGCTAGAGGTCATTTATACAGAATTTGTTAAAAGTAGCTGAGTGTCACACATTTTCCAGCTAAATGATTACTCTATATTCATACATACATACATATCGTTACCTTAATATAGAAAGGCCCTAACTGTATATGAGTCGCTGAAATGCAAAAAAGCCGTAACTGACTAAAATTTTTTATTGCTTAAAATGATTGTGGGACACTTAATTCGATGGAATACATTATAATCAATTAAAGCGGGAATTTTGGTTTTTGCTTAGTTTCGGCTTTTTGTATTTCAGCGACGATGTGAGATAGGGCCTTTCTATATTAAGGTAACGATATGTATCAGTTATAATTAGCAAAGAAGAGTTAAAACAGCGTTTCATGCGGAATTGCGATGGGTACAACCTGACAGTTTGCGCCTTCTAGATATAGTCCAACAGAACAGATTACAGCGACTAGGAGAGGGCACTGTATTGTAGATGAACTTACAAGATAAAGCATCATCACACAGTCTTGATAAATCTCGGCGTGTCTTTTCTAAGACGCGGTTGCCAAGGCAAGAACTTTAAAGTGGAAGAAAGAGTTCTTCTCCATCCTGCCTTTCCATGGAGCGGGCTGTGAAATCTAAAGTCCCAATTTTGAAGGTATTTAGCCATTTCATTTATGCCCATCCACCTAGCTAATCATAATTAAATGCTGCAGTTAAGTTTTCGGCTTAAATTGATTGCTCCTGAAACGTATGTGATTTTTGGGGTACCCAAACACGCTAATGACTTCTTTCGTTGCCCATCTGCAATTCATTTCATTATTGAATGTACATAGGGGTCGCTGAAAAATTTAAATAGGCAACCACTAGGTTGACCTTAAAAAATTTATTTTTTTCGAAACTGCTTTGCAAAAATACTTTAGGCTCAGGGGTGTACGGTGAACTTTGTTTTGCTTTCTTTCAAAGCATTCAACTACATATCGATGGCTGAGTGGAAGATCGACCTATCTCGGCAGCCAGTTCGAAAACATTCTATCTCAAAAAACTTTTCAAGAACGCCCTATTTCAGAAATCGTTTCAAAAACGCCCTATCTCAGCTGCCGATTCAAAAACGCCCTATATCAGCATATTTTCAATACATTTCGAAGTGAGTTAGGGCGTTTTTGAACCGAAGTTTGAGATAGGGTGTTTTTCAATTAAATTCTGAAATAGGGCGTTCTTGAAAAGTTTTTTGAGATAGAGCGTTTTCGAACTGGCTGCCGAGATAGGTCGATCTTCCACTCAGCCATCGATATAAACTGCTGATCACTATTTTTCCCTCCCTATATTTTTATTAGAGCTTTATCAATTTCGAATAGAACTTACTTAATATTCATGATATTTATCATCCATCTACTTAGCCTTGGCGGCTAAGAATTTGGATGTATGTATGTACGATTATGCTCTTGAAAGCACTCTAAAGCCAGGCAATTTTATCATTTCAATTTTCCATTCAAACCATCGTCGCAAATGTACGTTTCTGCTTAAGCAGCCATTCGTTTTTGCGCAATATTTCAATTCAATTCAATGATTGAAAAGCCTTAGCAGCGCGCGATTTATTTTCCCTTTCGATGGCGGCGGATATCAGTGAAATTTTCGCCTTTGTGTCTATGTATTTATTGAGAATTTTCATTTGCTTTGTGCCTTGTTCTTTAATTTAATTAAATTTCATTTCACATTCCTCTTACATACAAATTACATATTACATTTGGCATAAATAATCAATTTCTTCGAAGTTTGTTGCTATACAGATGTTTCGGACTTAATAACACATAAATGTGTCTATATACATTAGGGTGGTCCTTAAAAATAAAATCAAAGATTTTTTTTAGTCTCACTCGCTCAATTAGTAATACCACGGTCACAGATATCACATATAAAGTTTGGTGCCGATTGGGGACGGTTAAGGCGTGTCGCACAGGGGGCAAAGTACAGATTCCTCTATAGACACTCAAAGAATTTAAATTATTATTTTTTTCATCGAATACCTAAAATCGATACTACCATAGTCGAAGATAAAGGAATATGAACTTTGCCCCCTGTGTGGCAAGCCTTAACCGTCCCCCATTGGTACCAAAATTTACATGTGATATCCTTGACTATAGTAGAATCGATGTAGGGCTTGAGGCTTGGGAAATCTGATGTAAAGATTTGCTTCCTACATTTAAGGACTAACCTTATATACATACATACATAGTGGTGTACTAAGAAACATTTAATCGTTAACGTAAAATTAGATTTTATGGATTTATGTAAATTTTCCACTCATTGAAATTTGATATATTTCTGTAAATTCTATTTTCCATCTACTAATTTCAAGTTTAATTTGCTAAATGATTGACAGCCGCCACGCCACGGCTTTCACTTTCTTTGTGGTGTATCAGCTAATCTAAAAAAAAAAGAAATGTATTTGAACACCATTCATCTGGTTCTTGATTCTTTTAGCATATGTACATATATACACATAATTAATTAATTTATACCTTAGTTCATGATATGGGGGGTCTCCCCATTATCCGATGCTTTCAAGGAAAGAAGATTTATATTAACGAAAGTTTGTAAATACAAATAAATTCGTAGTAAATGTACTTGTATTTACATCGTCAGTAAGTAAGTAAGTTTTGTTAGAAATTGATACAGAAATCAGATGGTTTCAAGAATGGAAATGGTTCTTGCAAAGGTATAAATATATGTATGGATGTGGGTGACTTTCTATAAACTGACATATTCTTATCCTGCCTATCTATTATCGCTCAATAATGACGAAGTGTTGAAATTTTTCACAATATCAATAAAGATACTAGCAATACAATACAGCTCATTTGATTCTAGAGTACAAATCTTAGTCAAAATGTCAGTACCAAGGCATGTGCTTTTCATAAATTTTAGCATTTACGCCGCCATTTTCATCCCATTATGCAAATAATTCTTTTTTTTTTTATACAAAACTTGCAGGGAATTCTTCCTCAATACATCGTGCTAAAAATGAAATGGAAATTTTCAACTTTTTTGTGTGCAATGGCTTTCAAAATGTTTTCTCCTAGTTCTATTATATAAATGGTAAAATTCTAGCGTTACGCAAATTACGTTCTCACGTTTCTTTTAATGTTTCTGTTTGCAAAAACACAATTTTTGACTCACAATAGAGCTCATGACCAAAAACCCATCACACTTCAGATCGATTGAAATTTTTTGTGAGTTAAGTTTTGTAAAATATAAATCGAGATCCGGAGGGATGGCTGCTGAAAAGCGGTCTTGATTATGCATTTTTAGCTATTAACTCTAGAGCACTATCCATATTTTACGTACGTTAGTAATAAATGTGCACTTAAAATGTGTACGTAAGAGCAGCAAATCATTCAAAGCGGAGTCTTCTAAACATATTTCGGCCTCAACACTTTTAGGCTGAACAGTCTGAAAGTAGTCGTAACCCATTTGAAGGTATGAATTTGAAGTATGAATTTTTTAAAAATTCGGTTTGGACTACAATTAACAAAAATATGGAAACTATGGCCCGTAGTTATAGTCAAAATAAGGTCGACTCTAAAGTTAAAAGCAGGTTTTTTTCACAGATATCCCATTGAAAGTTATATCAAAAAGCTACTTTTAACTTTAGAGTCGACTTTAATTTGACTATAGCTGCGGGCCATAGTTTCAATCTTTTTGTTAAACGGAATTTTACAAAATTCATAACCAAGTTCTTACTGTCAATTCGATGTTTTAAATTTTTCGGGATTAATGCATGCAAATCCCGGCGGTTTCGGGACTTCAAAAACACCGGGATCCCGGGATTGGCATCCCTAATGTACATATACATATATACACATTTATACTTGTTTAGAAGTTCAATATCTTTAAATTAATTTTACCAATACTGAATACATATGTATGTCTGTTGATACGCCCCCACATACCAAAAAAAAAAATTTTCAATAAAATAAAGAATTTGAAATCTGATTTCTTTTCACATGTCATTCATTCGTGTTTTCCTTTTACTTTCTATCAAAATATTTTTACTTCTGCACAAATGTATTCATTATTAAATTTAGCTTTCTTCATCTTCAATAGCGCCAAATTTTCTTTTGCTATTAAAAATTTTAAATCAATGTCAATTGCTATTGTGTATATTTGTACATAGATACACACTCTCTTTTATACATATATTATTCCGGGTAATTATTTTGTTTTCGCTGACGCACTCTAACTACGCCAATTTTGCAGGTAGCAATTCAGTCGTATTATTTTATTTATTTTTTTATTTAATTTTTTTGCAAAATCATTTTCTTTACTGTCATGATCATTATTGTTTGTACTCGCTTTTATTGGTCAATAAGTGAAAATTCTTTTACGAATGCGGTCATTATCGAGCATGCATACATACATATATGTACATACATATGTATAAGGTATTTATGTATGTACCACCGCCAGCACTTTCCTTAGCTTTGACGACACTAGTTTTTATTAAATGTTAGACGTCTGTTTGTTCATTTGTTATGATTTGCGATTGGCCACGGTCGTCACTTAGACAATTTCATCTGAGACACTTTCGACTCAATTCGCTTCATTACGTTAATTTTAGGCTACAGACAAGTGCAAGTGTTCTAAATTTCATCGTTAAAATTTTATGAATGAGCCAGGTATAAGAGCGCCACTACGTGAAAATTTTCAATTTCTTCTCTTTTGTCCGGTGGAAAGAATATTTTAATGAGATGTCTTACTGTGTTTGATTGTCTTGAAAAATGCTTAGTATGCCTCGTGACTGGTCACAATTTTAAAGGGTAGCAAAATAGGGACTGCACAAATTTAGAGAAAGAAAATAGATGATTAAGAATAAAACGTTGAATGTTAAGAGAAACTTATGGATCACTTAATTTCAACAATAAAAAGTGAATTTTCTTGAATAAAATTGGTTATCCCGCACCATAATCATTGAGCTGCACACTAATCTTAGTTGATTTCATTCTCTTGGTGAATGGTGTTTCGATTTTAATATATACAATGTTTTTCAAGCAAAAAGTTGTTTTAATATCTTCTTATAAAAATGTGGTTTATGCTTTAACAAAAACCGTATAAATCACACTTTCAAACTTTATACATAGTTTAGAAAAATTTCAAATTTTTTTAATCTAAATCTCAAGCTTTTCAACCAGAATTTTTAGAAATTATTTGGGTAGGAAGTTAACAGGCTTATATGTATATGAAAAATGAAAATTCGCATGCATGACATTCTGATATACATACATACATATGTAGGTAGTTGAAGTCAATCAAATGAACGACGAGCCACCTCACATGCAAACCTGCAAACCCCACTGATGACCAGGGAGCGACCGAAAATGATAATAGTCGTATTGGTGTGTCCGAATTACGTTCGCGAGTGACTGAAAATGAACGACAAATGGATAGATGTAGAATGCAAAGATGATTTCAAGTTTCCGTTTTATTAGACTGAGCAACAGCAAAGCGTGACCGGGTAATTTTTCTATACTATTTACATGCTAGTGTTGGGCAGTATCGAGTACTCAAAACCAATTCTCAAAAGGATCGACATTACCCGATTTTTACCATTGTACCCATAACTCACAAAAGAACTCGAAAGTACTAAGTACTCACAAATACTACGTTCCTAATAGTGTTGGGCAGTATCGTTACTAAAAGTACTTAGAACTCGATTTTGAAAGGGATCCACGATACCCGGTTCATTGAAAGTACTCAATAATCACAAAAGAACTCGAAAGTAGCTAGAACTTAAAAGTACTCTAAAGTATTCAGTACTCAAAACACTATGTTCCAATCATTCCAATGTGAGATTTCTACACTAAGCATTGAAATCTTACCAACATACTCTCAAAAATACTCAATCCTCAAAAAAGCTCGATACTTACCAACACTACTACATTCATATTACGTATACATAAGTACATAGCTGCTGATTTATTCCAAACTTTTAATGACACGCGCCACTATGCTCACACAAATTAAAAGGAAAAAGTAATTAGCATTTATATTTATTTTTTGGTGAATCCGAAGGAAAAGTAGTTTATATTTATCCAGTTGTGTAAACTTCACATAACTTTTTAAGTGCCTATTCAAGTCACTCAGTGGCGGAGCTAAGAATTGAGGAACAGGGATGATAAAATTTATCCACTTTAACAAAAATACGCTGAAAAGTTAAGTTAATTTTATTTGAAAAGATGCTTTACTATATATATATGTAAACCGCACTTAGTAATCGAAGCAGCTAGAGCCACATGAGCCACATTGTCATCCTATTAAATGCTGACCTCGGCGTACAAATCGATTTGCTGGAGTTTTAACAATAATGCTTCGAAAACCCGCTTTGAAAGCTATACTACTTATACTGTGAGTGAAAACGATTTCTTGCTTTACGGTACTTTTTCATGCTAATCATGTGTACAGTGGCGAAATAAAAAAGAAGAACATTTTAGCATTATTTGGCTATTTCGATTATCTAAATTTTATTATTTTGTTGTGAAAGTGTAGTTCGTTATCTAACAAAAACGATGTATGTCAAAATTTCAATTTTTTTACAAAAATTAGCAAAATTTGGCAGGGTTTCAGAACAATGTTGAGCCTTTTAATTAGATTTCTTAGAAACATCGTAAGTATGCAACTTTATAGTCCATTCAATTTTAGTAAAACAAGGAAGGTCTTGCTCATTTTACCAACACAAAAAATCGTCGGACATATTTTGCATGGATGAAAATGCGCGAATAAAAAATTGCCAAAAATCAACGGCAAGTCCTTGCTACTTCAAGCATGCACTTTTTTATGCCAAAATTTAATGGCCTACAACACTGCTTACTCAGAAAAGAAAAATACTTTTATATGTATTTGTTAAAATTCTTCGAATTTTTAAAAATACTAGTGTTCGCCCAGCGGTTGAAATTCAACCGCTAAAATTAAGGATAGTGTATGTGAGTTGAGTTGAGCTGAAATAAAATTTGTTGGAATGGGTTAAGTGGAGGGGAGTTTAGCTTAGTACTTAGCATAACATAACATAGAATATCATTAGATTCAATAACATAACATATGTAGCATAACACATCACAATATAACATCGCACATTCTTCAGTTGTATTTCCTTTTTATCCCTATCACTTTCTTCCTCTCTATCTTTGTCTCTATCGCTTTTAATGTTTATGTTTATGTTTATCTACACCTTCATGTTCATGTTCATGTTCATGTTCATGTTCATGTTCAAGTTCATGTTCATTTTCATGTTCATCTTCATCTTCATCTTCATCTTCATCTTCATCTTCATCTTCATCTTCATCTTCATCTTCATCTTCATCTTCATCTTCATCTTCATCTTCATCTTCATCTTCATCTTC
>NW_016176672.1:0-9039 GCF_001687245.7 Rhagoletis zephyria | reverse complement strand
ATGGCAATGGTAATGGTAACGGTAATTATTATGCAGATGGTAATGTTAAGGGTAATGGTAATTAAAATTGTAATGGTAATTATAATGCTAATAGTAGTCGCAATCGTAGGCGATTATCCTTTTTAATGCAATAATCGAAAATTTTACCTGCGTTCAAAGTTCCTTATAACTTGATCGAACACTTGCCGCATACCGCTAAATCAATTCTTCAAAGCACTGTGCTTAAAAAGGAAACCAAAAAAAATCTGCAAATACAACAATAACATGCAATACGTCTAACAATATTATACGAGTACGCAGTACGAGTAAACTATCAATCAATTGCCTGAAGGGGGACACGCATTGGGAGTATCCTGCGATTAGGGTAAAAACGCAACGCAGCTCTGCCATCAGTGGCTCCTTCAGAGTCAGTGGCGTCACTTCAAACACAATATATGTACAACAAAACAGCAGGTAGGCGAGTTGAGCTAGCGAACTAAGGAAAGATGATAGTAAAATAACAAAAACAAATAAAAGAAATGAAGGAATAAAAAAAAGGGATCATAACTGCTGAAGTGCCGTCAAAACCAAAGGTCAATTCCCCAAAGCATGTGCCATTGTGGCGCTTGCAATTTCCATAGAAATAAAGAATTGTTGGAATTTTTTCTGTGCGTTCACATTCTCCCTATTTTTAATGCACGACCGTCAGTTTGAGGTCAGTTTAATTGGCGATGGCTTGATATTCCACGTAGTATTGTAACTATTTTTTTTTGTATGCAGGTGAGCAGAATTATGCGGCGCGAGTCGAGATCCATCACTTCAATTTGTTCAGCTTTAGTTGGTATCAATTCATTTGTAGATGGTACATCAATATTTCATAGAATTCGAAATCAATGTTGTTAATGAAAAAAAAAAAAGAAAAAACAAAATTCGCGGAAAGGAAAATTTGTGGGAATGGATTTGTGATTCAACTTATGTACATATAAAATATATAAATATATAAAAATGTATATTAGCTGTTTTTTTTTTACACGCATATACATCTACTCTTAACGTGTAAAAAAACAATCATCGAAAAAACTTTAACATTACTAGTCAATATGAAAATAATGAAGGTAGGCCATTTTGTATTATCTGTGACTTTAATCTCAATAAGGCTATTTAGTCCAGTTTATTTAATAATGGTTTTCTTACGCCAATCAAATCTTTCTCTAATAACCCTGCAGCAATTTTCTCTAGCCTAAAAATATTTCAAGATGGGTTCCTTTTTCCACAACACTACATAGTTTCCGCTCAATTGAGGTGTCATTGGCGGTGGACAGTTGCCCCATAAGCATTCCAATGTAGATAGTTCAGAGATAAATTTAAGGAATAATCTCGTTAGTTGACGATTGCTGTAGCCGAGCCGATGTTGCTTAAACAACAACAATGTAATACTTTGTTCGTGCACGTTGCTGCTTGCAGAGATAAACGAATGGTAGTTAGATTTGAATTTTTTACACTTCGTCTGCCAGCATAAATTGGAAGTTTTTAAGTATCCAGTGTCCCTCATTGCACAATAAAGCAACCAGTTCAAATCTTATTCTGTTAGATACTATCTCTAAACTATGTAGTAACTTTATTTCATGGGAACACTTCCGCACTGCGGGCAAGCTAAATAATATTCTTGATGTGGGCTTTGTATAATATTTTAATGTTGCTTCAGTATCTAAAAGTGTTACACGGTCTTTAAACTTTAGAAATGCTGATTTTGACTCTCTACATTCCAGAATTCTTGAAGTTAACTAGAGTTTGGTTTTTGCTGTAAAAATAGTATCTGAATATTTTGAACCTTTCCTGCTCAATATTTCGCAATAAACTTTTTCATTGGCCTGCCCGTGTTCATAAATTTCTCTGGTATACGAAGTGCTATTTAAAGAAACTGAAGAACCAAAGGAACANATTCCAATGAGCCCTTTAAATGAGGCACGAAACTCGTTGCTATCACATTAGTGAACAAATTATTCAAAAAAATTGGAGAAGAAACTTTAAAAAAAGATTTCGCCATCCACTGTTTTTATTCTGTATGTACTCAAAAGATTGTGTAGTCCAATAGATATTTGGTTGACAGTTCATATCTAAATATATATATAGTGTAATGCTCGAAAAGCAAGGCAATTAAATCAAAGCTAAATAAATTCCTTTTGATAAATCTTAAAATTACGTACATATGTCAGATACAAAGACATAATGCTAAACTTAAGTCACAAAACCAAAGGAAATGTACCAAAATTAATTTCGTATTCAGCATAAAATTAATTCGCTAGTTAGCTTACCACTACAGTGATGAATCTTATTTAATTAAAAGTGATTGTCGTTGGGGGCACAGAGCAAACCCAAATTAGGCAAATAAGAACAAAGATAGCGGTCATCATCAAATTATGGGCTGGAGGGTGTAACAGCTAAAAGCAAGCATTAGAAGCTGAAAAAAAAAAAATAAATCGTGCGATAGCTAACCAAGCCAGCAAACGAATTAAGGCAAAGGAAGAAAATGGAAAGGACTTTGGCCATATTCATGAATGAGAAAATGAGCAGTAAGGGGCGGCAAAGCCAAAGTGAAAGCAAAATCAGAAGATATACATACTCACATAAGGAAGTATATATCTATCTATGCAGCTACATACTAACTAAGCGAAATTGCAGAAACTGTACGGCCAATAAAGGAGTTGCAGCAGAAATAAAAGGGGAATAGAAATTGCAATGAAAACAAAGTAGCTATGTCACGCAGCGAAGACCATCAGCAGCAGAAGCAAAGGCGAGTTGAGCTGAATTGAGTCGAGTCAAGTCAGTCAAGTCAAGAGAAATTTTTCACTTGAAATGCATAAAGTAGATTTTCCTTTTTTACTTTGTTGCAGCGCTGCTGCTGCATTCGTACTTACTTAAGTGTGTGCGTGTGAATGCATACAAAATATTTTAAATGTCCATCGGACTCGAGTGACGCTTATGAAATCTCTTGCGGTTTGCTTTGCTCCAGCTGTTTCTTTGAGTGCCAACTTTTATACTTTGCTGCTTGCTGTTGGCATTCTCTAAGTTCGTTTGACATGGCCTTTTATAGTTACCTCCAGATTTTTTTTCTTAAAAAGTTCTTGAGCTACTTGTTTTGATATTCTGTTCTGGCTCGCCCTCATCCTCTTCGCTGTGTGTCTAGAATTTCTGCGAGTTACATTAGGTGCACTTTATTTCAATAATACTCAGCACACCTAAAATTAGCCAAAAATATTAGAGATCTTCACTCCTTTCCTTTTTTTACCCTCCTCAAAAGCCTTAGGCTTACACCCGTATTCTTATTCAAGCTAAACTAGATTGTTTAAATAGGTGGCAATCCTCATACCTGTAGTTTAGGTTGGAGTTAGTTGCAGTCCCAGATGCAAGGGACACACTGAAGGAATAAGAAGTTTGCCGTTGTGATACCACGGTCCCTAATACTTAATCGATGAGACGCCTCAAACCGATTAGATAATTACGAATTTGGTTAATCTCAATGTCCCAGAGCATCCCGGGACCATAAACGATGTGAGAGAGAAAGTAATCCAATCTTAGCCTCACAAACTCTGGGCACCCAGGAAGGTAGTGTAGAAGTGATTCCACCTCGTCAAATTCTAGACAACTGGAATTGGACAGTGACCCGATAGAATCCCCACCAAGAGTGAAAACTGCGACTTTTAAGTGTGAGAAAGGCCATCTACCAGCCCGAAGCTTACTGCTCCCACCTGCCCCCTCCATAAGTTCCGCCCGACCCACGGACCCAATCTTCCTTTGAAGGAAATTGAGCAGCCATTTTAATGTCGCAGTAATCTGTGCGATCAAGGATGAAATCGAAGCCACCTAGAAATCCAGAGTGTCCAATATGTCCAATATGGATCTATCAAAATTAACCGAGTTGTCGAAATTTATAGAGGTATCCAAAGTTTATCGAGCTATCGAGGTATATACTTACAGTTTGGGCTATAAAAATATATCGAGTACTAGAAACGCAGAGTTATCGAAATTTATCGAAAATAGTCGAGTTATCGAATTTTGTTGAGTTACCGGATTTTATGTTACGCCTAATGGCATTCGAATCCGGGCTGAAAGCTAACAAATGCACTCAAGGAAATATTTGTAATGCCAAATTTTAAGCTTCGTTCGTTGTGCTTTTTACCAGCGAGCTTACAGAGCAGAAGTCGGCGCACTTACGGACCATATCTCATTCGGTAAAAAGTGCTGACTGACACATTTCTAGCAAGCAATGAACTAAATGCCGAGGGAAGCCCTAAGAACCATTTGAGAACCCATATCTGCATTTATGAAAACCTAGAAACCGTAATATCGTTTCAACTGCCAGCAGCTGTCTTACACTGCTCTTCATTCGTTCACTTATTTCTCTGCATCTACTTCAAATGCAATTTCGCTTTGAATACTTAACTTTTGAAGCTCCTTTTCCTAATACTACTGCGACCTTATCCACTGTTACAGCCCAGAACCTAAGCAGCTGCTCTGTTTGTACCATGTGGCGGACATGATGACCCCACGACGGCATTCATTGCCTCAGAGCCAACCGGTCTCGTTAATGAAGTTTAATGCGTTTGTTCTCATTTAAGTGCCTGCGCGTGTGCTTTGTCCTCGCGCTCCTGTCATTGCATAGCCGCCGCGTCTTCTCCAACACAATGGCGCTCACTTGAGAGTGTTGCTATGGTATGTATTATTCTAGCTGTATATGTAGCTGTGCATTTGTGTAGATATGTGTTTGATGGTGCTTCTTGCACTCATTGTAGGATAATCGTCAGCGCTTTTGCTAAGATGTGCCATGGCAATGGGACATTAAAACACATACACACGCGCACAATGAACATTTTTTAATGATTTTCACAATTCGCGTTGCAGATAATAAAAAATATACATAAAAAGAAGAAGAATAGGCATAAGTGAAAAGTGCTGCAATAATAACAACAAAAGGTGTTTGAGTGGAAATTGTGTTTAATCAAATGGCGCCAAACGAGGTGTTTATGCTCTCCCGTTCACTCTTAACGGTCTACAAAATGGAAAATTATAAAAAGTGAAATGAGATAAATAAAAAGAAATTGTTAAAACTGTTTTCCTATTTGCGTCGACGTGCTTTGGGAATTGTGTTCTATGTCAATAAATTTATAACTGATGCAGCAAGTTGAGCGTTTAGCTGCGGAAAAAGCAGCAAGAAGATTTAAAGAATTTAATGCTACGTATGTATATGTACGTATTGTTAAGTTGTTCTACAAAAATATTTAACACCGAATTTTATAGGGGGATTCCCGATTAAATATTAATTAGTTAATTTAACTTGGCCCCCATTTATTTTCTAAAGTCATTATAAATAAATATCTTAAATCCATTAAATTGCCGTTTTGATATTAAATCTCGCAACAATACTTGCATTTGTAGCCCTCGTTATGACCGTGGTTATTTATCAGATTTTTGTTGTATTCCAAAGAGCATACACAAACTCAGCATTTTTGTTAGAATATCTGTATGTCAGGTGTCCTAAAGAATGGCCAAGCTACATACATTTGGACGTGTCCAATTTCATCAGAGACAGTTGCCCTAATCAACATTGCTTTGAACTATCCGTTAACAACGAAGAACATTTTTATTTTCCTTAAGAAAACCGGCATTGGTGACCCCAGTGGGTATTTGTAAACAACCAGAAATAGCTCTTGGTCAAATACATGAGCATTTTTGGTAGCTACTTTTATGTATTTTTTGCATTAACGAGCTGTTGTAGTTAAAGTATGGACATACATTTTATATGAATGCTGCTTTTTGTGTGTGTTTTTTTTTTTTTGCCCTTTAGCTCGCTTTTTCCTTCATTTCGGCTTTATAGGGAAAAATCATTTGTGCATTAAATATGTATATTTATATATATACAAAAGCACCCATATACAACATATACATATATGCATTTACATATGTAGGTATATATGAGCTTTGAACTAGCTTTGCGGCCATATGCAATTATGGCATATAATGGTTGTGAAATTATTTTCTCTTGAATACGCAGCTAATTAAATTCAAAGGAAAATTTAATTATATGCTACATTAAGTCCAGCAAAGTAATTTATATGAATGTTATACTGAGATTACAGGGCGTATAAGTGATATTTTGCATACTTTGTGGAGATGTGTATGTATTATTTTTTATTTAATCTTCATGTGCTCGGAATTGAAAACCTACATATCCGCCCGGAAGTCTACATTTGTAGCAAGCTCTAATTTGTAGGGAAATCATTTAAAGATATGAAAAAATACGGCCACGCTAACGGTTATATGTGCGTGCAAATTTTTACTAAAAAAAAAAGTAATTTGTTAAACACAGAATGAAAGCAAAAAAATGTACTTTTATTCATCAAGCAGCTTTTACCGAAAGTCTAAGTGAGAACATGTGCGTCGGAAACTCGCATCCAAATTGTACCTATTTAACAAAGTGTGATTGAATTTGACATTGCTCTCAGAAGAACCATCCTATAAAATCAAATTGAAACAATTTTTTATGAATTTTGAATCGTCTGCTTATATTTTCGGCATAATAGAACCTTGAAAGAGAGCTGACCTGAGTTGTCAATCGCATCTTGCTTAATACACCTTGCTCGCATCTCTATGCAGTGCAAAAAATAGAGAATCGTTCGTGTTGCCTATCGTTCGTGGTACAGAATACGGCTGTAAGACCTTGAAAAAAAAATTTGACGTCCGACAGAGAGAAAAATTAAAAACGCAGTTTTACTATACATATATATAAAAAATCGACTTTATTTTATGTTTGGTAATACGACTACTTAAATGCTTTTACATGTAAATACATATGTAAATAATACTAACCTGACAAATTACACTGCACTATAAGTAATTTGATCTATTTATGTGTCCAAAAGTAAACATTTTTTCCTTGGTATTTGATATAAAAAAACTTCAAACCAAACAACGATGCCTTCTGTCTTTGTAAAAAAGTCGTGGTCTGTGAGTGAGATATTAGAGTCGATTTTGTGTTCTGTTTTTTTTTTAGCTATTTTAGAACAGCCATATTTTACTTGTTTTTAGTAATATGAGAAAGAAGGATCTATAAAAAAAAAATAAATGCAGTCTTTTACTAAAAAGTTCATTGCACATATGTGATGCTACATATTTTAGTAAAGCATACTAAAAGGGCGTGCCTCGGACCCTCGCTACGATTCTAGTAATGTATTTTTAGGTGCCACCTCAACTTTTTTTGAAATGTCAGTTAGGCTACTCTGGACCTTATGGCCTCATACGTAATACTTTTATACTGCTAGTACATTCAAAGTAGATTCCCCAACATCAGACTGCCGATATATTGATAAAAGAAAGAGAGATCCGATGAGAGAATGTACACACGATGGCAATTTTACTTTTCAAAATTCAATATTGATAAGCAATTCACATGAAAAATTAAAATTTTTGCAAACCTATGAAAAACGCTGCAACCACAGGTGGTGCTAGAGGATAAAAATATCAGTTAGAGAAGGATTTGACATCAGTTGCCAATTAATTCGGCCAACATATAAAATACCACACAGCTTCATTGGTAAATAAGTTCTGTCTTGTTTAGGAAAAAGATCAAAAATTTTTCACATTTTCAAAGAACGAACAGCAACGGAGAAAGTCGACATATCGAGCCTTAACCGTCAAAATAATACAAGATTCATTTTCGAAACTTACTTTTTGATGCAGAAATGCTCTAGATGTCCCAAGAGCATTTGCACATCAAAATTAAATTTTAGAAAAAATGTCGTCTACGTTATTTTGCGCGGATAGGGCTCGATGTGCATGTAGCTTAAAGGAAACATAAGACCGTAAAATTTTTTGTTGGTTTGTTTAATCCCCTGAACCGCCCCTTTTATCATATATGTACGTATACTTCTACAATCACAAAAATTTTCATAGGCTGCCTTTATTTGATTTCGAAATTGGAAACACATTGCGACGATATTGTGCTAGCAGTATTACATACTTATGACTCAAAGTGATAAGAGGAAATACAAAATGCTTGCTTTTATTGCTTTCATTTTTATATTTCCCACCACATCCGTTTTCATTTCCAGCCAATTTTATTTTAATTTCCTAATTTTCTTACACAAATATTATATGTCGCAGATTCGACTGACTATTTTTGTTTTGCCAGCGTACAAAGCCAACTGCAAAAAATGCAAAAAAATTAAAAAAAAATTGGACAAGATCAGCTTTCTTCAAAAATTACGATTACAATTGTACACAAGTGGCGGATGATGGAAATACAATTTCTTCATGCTTACAAATAAAATAAAGGCTAGTGCATTGACAATCTAAGAATACTATATACTATTATCTGTATGTAGGCAAAGTATGCATTCAGCTTACAACAGCAATGCATTAGTGTAGGCATATGGAGTAGGTGTGCATTACAAGGCTTGCACATTTTCTTGACACATTTCTTTCTTTGACTTCTTTTTTGCATTCACCTAATCTGCTTTTTCGTTTATCTAACACTTTGTAGGTAGTTTGCACTTGCTGCACCATACAATCATACATATGTGCTTGCTGCCAGCTGGCTAGCAAGACAATGTCCTTACCGGGCTGTTATGTTTTCAAATTTCCTGCTTATACATACATATCATCACATTCGACCATCCTCAAACCAAACCGCTGCTGTGGATTTTTGCTGTCATTGCTTATGCTCACTTGTTTCTTACAAACAATGTTTTTTGTTAGCATCTCACTATTTTATTTTGTTTGTTTCTTAGGGTATTTTCTCGCAATTTTGTATTTGTTTTTTTGTTATTGTTTTTATTTTTTAATTTTTTCGACTTTCTTTCCTGGCAAACATTGCTCTGCTGTCAGCTGCCAAGTTTTGTTAGTTTCCTTGTCAGTTTAACTCAAGCCAGCTACCCTCAATTGTGGTCTCTTATTTAGCTTAAAAGGTATGCAAAATGAATGTACTCTAAACGTTCATAGCTTTACATATACGCTAGGTATTTTTATACCTTTCATGAGCATGAAATGGTATTATAACTTTGG
>NW_016176671.1:0-9041 GCF_001687245.7 Rhagoletis zephyria | reverse complement strand
TTTTTTTTTTTTTACTTTCGCCAGTTAAGTTTTCCACGCGACACTGAATAAATTAAAGAGAACCACAACAATGCTAATATTTTCATTTCATTTTACCCGCGTCTTATTTTGCTTACAATATTTTTATTTTATTTTTCAGTTACGCACGCAAATTTTCCAATTAAAATTTCGCTTTCATTGTGCGCAAATAATCAAAAAGCAAATATCGTAATGCCAGCAAATAACCGTAAAAAGGGCAAGATGTAAAAATAATTACATGCTATAAAACAAATACGCGGTGATAAAGATAACAGCCGCTTCCCCATTCGCAATTTACTTGAAAATGTGTGCAAGCGTTCGCTCAAGCTGGCCACATTTAAAATTCCTCATCTCTTAATTTAAAATTGCTTTTCTCAATTTTTTTCGCGGTCTGTAAAGAGCAAATACAAATGATGCATATCTTCATTAAATATTGAATGAGTTCACAATTTGAAATCTTGAAGAAATGTCTGCTTTAAAGCACACGTCCATTACTCTAACTGGAATAGAGATAATTGAGTGCAGCATTGTTGGTGTGAGATTGATGGGTTTAGCTGAGAATAGATTGACTGTATTTAATCAAATGTTAATTGCGGTTCTTACTGTAGAGTAGGGTAACAGTGGACAGAGTAATTGAGTGGTTCATATCAAAATCAACGCTTTGAAGATTTTTCACCGATTCTTGTCACATTCTATTGATAAAATTTCCAAGCGCCATGAAAATAATATACTAATAAGTGTCCAATCAGTCAGTGATTGCATTTAATACATTTCATTATGGAATTACAGAAAAGTATGAAGCAATGAACCGAAGTCTGGTGTATGGCGCCGAAGCATAGCCAACGGCCCTTGGAGGATTTGAACAAAAAAAAAAAAAGATTTTGCCGAAAATTTAAGGGCCTTTTTGAATTGGCGTTGTCGATGAGGGAACGACAAGCTATACGAGTTTTTTTTTTAATTCCGTACAACTATCTCGTTTAAAGTGCAAAAGCACGTAACTGAAATTTGTCCCAAAAATGGGATTTGCTCAACGGAAGCACATTTCTCATTAGAAACAGTATCTAGTTGGATTAAGAAGTAATTTTCTAAAACTTAAGTAAACTGAATTTGTTTTATAAAAGACAGAGCCGCCTTGAAATAAGACAGTTTTTACTCTCTTCTGTAAAATTCTGGGAGCCTCACCTACGCGGTTTTGTACTTTAAACTACGATTGATTGCTGGAACGACACAACGTTAGCCTTCTATCTAGTGACCTGCAGGTTTCCCTTTCAGAGACTTTAGAAGGTTTGACTTTGAATTAAAAAAATAATAAGTTTTCCTTAAAAATTTTACATTTTTTAAGCTTCCCTCAAATGGGGCATCTTAAACTATACCTATGGCTAGTTAATCGTTAAAATTTTGTTTGGTAACCCAATGAAATGTTGCTCTAAAAGAAAAATGGCCTATCTCGACTTAAGCTACTTTAATTGCATTTATTAGGGAAACTTTTGGTTTATAGTGCGGTATGTCTACGGTGACCATGCTTTAGAAATAAAAAGTCAAGAAGTATAAGTTCGGGCAAAACCGAACTTTATATACCCGGTGTAGGTATCAATAGCGTCATTTAAATTTTCTCTGAATTACCTTTGTATGATAAGCAGGGGTGTTTTCCCCGATTTAAAACGTTTTCGATAATATGCTGAGTTGGGCTTAATGATAAAAATTTAACCAAGTTTGTTGGTAATTAATCGATAAAGTGGTTACCGAGATATACCTTTTTAGTAATAAAGTGGGCGGTGCCATGTCCAAATCCTAAAAGTCTATAGCAACCTTATTTATTGCTAAGAGATTGTTATAACTACGTATAAACTTGGAGTAAATAGGCGAAATCAGTTATTGAAATATCGGAGTTTTCTTATTTCTGAAATCTACCGTTATACGGGAAGCGGGTGTAATTTTAGTCCGATCTAAATAATTTTCACGGAATGGCTTTTCCGTACCTAGGCTATTAAGTGCATCGAAGTCAAAGGACAGCATATTGAGAAAACGGCCATTTCGCTGCGAAATCGCAAACCATTTAGATTTAAGTCATTTCCCAAAGGAGTTATCTTTTATTTTTAAGGTGGATGGAACATAAGTTTTATTAGAAACATCAAATGCTAGACCAAAGTAATGCGAATGACCATGCGAATACACTACGTGCACTATGAGGGTACATACTAGGGATATATGTAAATTTTTTCACTTTTTACGATCCCGGGATTTTCGGGATATCATTATCACGATGCAGGGATTAGTCCCCGGATTTAGTTATTCATTACTTTTCAACAACTTAAATTGAAAAAATTGCTTCTATCTCTCCTACCATAAAAGAAATAATAAATAAATGGTTTTTCTCTCTGGTGTCAGGATTTTTTTAAAGGACTTAGTTATTTCAAAGATATGATTAATTCCAAAAATTATTTAAAACATTCAATGCATTGTGGAATAAAGTATGAAAGAGGAAATTTCTTTAGAATTAAAAAAAAATTTCAATTTTTTGGATTCAAAAGGACGAATAGGTAATTTTTTAAGCTGAAATAGTAAGAAGGACGAAATTAGAGGATGTTATCGAGTTTATACAAGTTCATTATATATAATTTTTTCAAAAACAAATATTGCAAAATTTCAATGATAAAATTTTAAAACGCCATTTCAAAACTTACCAGTGCTTATGCACCGAAAAATTGAATCTGTTTAAATTCTACAGGATTTCCACTTTAATTTGATAACCATACATGCATTCGTATCCACATTCGTAGTTGGAAAGAAACTTTTGCTATTTCAACAGTAATGTACTGCACGTTAAAAACAAGTGTACTTTTGCGAAATTTATAGTATGCACTGCTATGTATGTATATCCTCTTTAACTTTTACGATAAAACTTTACAGTGAAACATTTAAATAGTGTGGGTCCTATTTGGTATTTTGAAATTTCACACATGCATAAAATGCAAACTAAGTCGATTAAAAGATATGTAGTAGCACTAGATAGAAAGACTAAATACTCACATAGTCATTAGGGGTTGGTTGGTTGGTTGGTTGGTTGAAATGGCGAGTTTAACAACTCCAATATGCACTTATGCGTGCCGTTTTAAAACCACTACTTGCAATTTAACCCGAAAAGAAAGCAGCAGAAGTCGCTTATTTATCTCAAATCCAGCATGTGGAGTTCAAGAACTCAAGAAATTGCAGTGGGTTAATATAACTTATGCCTGTTAAACCGCAGAAGCAGGGTTTGCCTAGAAGCCTTACGCTCCACCGCTTCTTTTGCACCTGGTGAATTACAACTACGACAAGTAGTGCTGTGTTACAGTCCTAGTTTGCAGCATATATTCCCACGGCCCGGTGGTCTGTGTAAACAGCAGTTAATCGAGATAGATCCCTCTTGTTTAGTTTGATAAAAGAGGCTGTGTGTTTTCCGCAGTAGGTGGGGCACGGACTCCTGCAGACCCTACAGGATTGTAGGTGTTTCGCCCGGCTGTTAGCCACCGTTTTCCAGTGCTGAGAGATACTCAGAGGCACAAAAACCTTCTCTGCCTCTGAGATATCCAGAGCCCACCGATTCCTAGCTGCCGTTTGAGACGCTTTTTTGTTCGATTAAAAATTGTATATAGCATAAAGGAAGGAAAGGAAATATATCAACCTCAGCGCAAACTGTAATTGGTAGAAGTATTTTCTTAATAGCGACAGCTCCTCGGTACACGTGTACTACATTACACTGACTGTATTTCTCTCTGAAAAAAGCTTATCATAAAAACAATTTCCCATTTGGACAGGGGTTTAGGAAAGTTATTATTTTTGTCTTCTTCTACAATGAAAAGATTGTGGATGTACAATAAGGTTTTTTCTTTTAGAAAAGAGCTGCCACGTTTTAAAAAATTATATTCAAATTATTTAAAAAAATAAACCAATTATTACAAACTGTGTATCAATCGAAATGCTTTTGCAAAGCTTTCTTTCTTAGGCTGCACGGTTTTGATAAAATATGGCACTCAGATCTCTTATAAATATGGCCAACATTTGGAATATTTTTTAAGTTTTTGAAATTTAATTTTGGGCGTTTTAGCGCCATGCGGGTTCACTAGTTGTTGCTATTCTCAATCAAAATTTAAAAAAGCGGAACTTCGGCCCAAGCAAATAAGTAAATTTATTTTATACATTATTTTTTAACTGAAAATTTCTTTTTTCTTTAGCTCATCTAGCATTTGCCGAGGATTAGTCTCCAGATTCCGATCTAACCAGCCTGTAATACATACATATGTACATGAAAAATACTGATGTATATTATTGCATCAAAAAAAAACTACATTAAAAAAAAACAAGTTTTGAAATAAATATTAAAATAGATTTTTTGAAAATTAAATAAAGTAAAAGGATAGAACCTTGAGAAAAAGGACTGTCGTATGAGAAAAAGTACAGATCGCCACATTAGTGATAAGTGTAAAGTTGTTTCAATTTTGTTTAAAATTCCCCGTAAAAAAACGAGTTTCAAAACAAAATAATCAAATATTCAAACTTGAATTAAAAACTAGCTCAATACTTTTCTGCAGATAATTGTGCATTTTAAATTTTTTTCATCGCTTAAAATCACAAACTTAATTTTCATTATAATCGGATTTCAGGCAAAGCTTAAACTAAGCTAAGCACAAAAGTAGATTTAATGGTTTGCTTTTATTTGCTTTTATATTAATCGTTTCATGGAAATCACACGGCGCTTATTGCGAACAATTCCTTTTGCCGCCGGGTATCTGGATACCTGCCACCTGCCACCTACCCGCTGACTTGGCTACACTCAAAATCACACATTAATCCAGCTACAGAAGCAAGCGAAAATCATAACAAAGCCAACAAACACAGCTAAGCACATTGAAAGTAGTATATGTATGTATATATTTTCACACCCACACCTTGACAAATGAATTTTTCCGCGAGGTTTAGCGCAACACCTTCACACGAATGTAATAAATATTTTTCTAATTGTATGTGGCTCGGTATGTACCTACATACATGTGTGTCTATGTTTTGTTGGTAGCCTCCTCGGCCACCACACTTTCACAACAATAAAGATGAAAGAGTAGGGTTATATAGAGTACTTATGTATATATATATATACATCTTTCACTTTTTTTTCAATCGCGTTTTCCGTATTTTCTAACCGTTCGTTTCAAGTTTTGCCGCGAGACTGAAAATTGTGTTGGGAAAAGTGTGTCGTGCTGGGAAAATTTCCTTTTCAACGAGAAAAGCTTTTACACTGGAACGTGCTGGAATGAAATAGCTAACACTTTTGAATTGAAACAAGGAACCTACATATGCAAGTATGTATGTATATGCATGACTGTGCGCTGGAGCACCGGGCACCAGCCAGCGCTCACAGCCAAACACAATCAGCCCATACTAAGTGAACAACAGCAAGCTTTGGCCGCAGTCAGTTGGGATTGCTGGCATTACAAAACTTGTTGTTCCTTAAACGAACATGTGCTCAGCGATTGGGCGCGTTATTTGGAGTGTTTGGTGGTGTTTACTGCGTCTGTTGTGGGTGGCAGCCAGTGAGCCGCTCAAGGCAGCTAGCCGCTTTGTCGCCGTTAGACGGAGAGGCCTTTTGGGTTATTGGGTTAGCTGGGCGCGCGCTGTGGTGTATGTTTGTGTTTTTGTATGGTCAGGATACAAACATACATACATACATATGTACGTATGTATACAGAGCTATTATTATTATTTTTTTTTGTAAATTTGTGTGCCGCAATGACACTTGTAGCATTGAATGGCTAATATTGCGCAGGTTGAATGTTGCAGCAACATGTTGAGCACTTCATGTTGCTTTGAAAAAATTTTTTATCATTTGCGAAATTCGTCTCAGAAGGATTCTCAGGGCATTAAGACGTTATTTTTTAAAAGAGGGTGTTCAAAATATTTCAAAGCCTCTAGCGTCAGTCTTCAGAGGTGGCAAAAGTAACATAGTAATCCCTGTCAGCTAAGAGTTGAGCGTGCTTTTATTGAAATTTCCTTCTACTCTTACATCCCGATTTCGAGAACCTCGATTTTACATCATTAAAGCACAAATCTTTCTTCTCTCCAAGCTGATAACAATCATGCTTATATTCATCGGTCCATTTATTATCATAATTATCGCTATACCTTTTATTATAAAAAAGCTTTTATTGATACAGTATATTAATTTATTTTTAGATATCGTCAAAAATAAAATTATCGATATTTTCATCGACGTCGTAAATTTATTTATCCATATCTCTAAGGATAAACTTATGGATATTTTCCTCAATGTCGCCTACAACTTATTAATCGATAACTTAAAAAAAATAATCTAACTGCCGGTTTGGCGAAAGCAATTTAAGCGAAAAATGATTTTTTTTATCTGTTAGTTTCAATATTAAATTCAAATAAAAAAATAATTTTTCACTTAAAATCGCTTTTGTGAAACTAGCTATAAATACGAGGCTACCTATTTAAATTTAGCGGTGGGCATTGGCGTAACTCAGATTGGCGTAACTCAGTTAAACGGAGAAATTATGCTGTCGACGCTTATTCCGGGAGATGTCATAACAAAGCAGCCCTAGCCTTAATCTGAAGCAGTTTAATTTTGAATAATTTGATTTGTCGCGCTAATAAGTCTCCTAGCCAATGCAACTGCAGTGCAAACAAAAATGCACATCCGAAAAAAAATATCTAATTAAATTGCTATTAACAAAAATATTACAACTAATGTGTTAAATGAAAAGCTGACTAGGCAACCAAAACCAAAAAAATAGCAATGCATTCTTCGTCTTTACAGTTAAGAGCATTTCGATGCTTATTTAATACATTTCGCATTCACATTAAAATTAATGAAATTCCAAACTATAAATAGGATACCTAAAATGCGATTGGACGCACGGGCGCACACAACTACATACTCGCATATTTATGTATGTATGTAAGCACTTACAAAATATAAATTTATTATACATGCGTTTGTTTATATTTGTTTATGAGCTGGTGCAATAAAACCACCTACATACATACATATGTACATACATATACACAAGTACATATGTGTGTGTATACACTCATCCCCACAATACATTAAAAAGCACTTGAGAATCTGACTTGACCACAGAAGTGTTTACTTCCATTTGAGATTCTATTTTTGCTGTGGTCTTTGTTTAGTTTAGTTTGCCTTTTCGATATTTCCAATGCATATAGTAGCCTTGCTATATACATAAGTACATATGAGTAGTACGTAGTTCCCAAAAGATGGAAGTAGGTGCGCAAAACTGAGCAAAACAATTTAAAGTTAGCAGCTACGCGGACTGATCCCAGCGGATGAAAGTAGAGAGGAAGCTCTGGCGAACGCACGCACATAGCCACTAACNGAATCCTCATTAATAAAATCACGCAAAAGCACATTCAAGCTAACCGCAGCCCGCAACAGCAAACAGTTCCCCGAAATTCTCTTACGATAGCACTCATCTCGTCGATTGCTCGGCAGTTCGCATTAGTCTATCGACAGGTAGTAGTAGTTGACGGCAGCATTATCATGGACTTATTGATTTACTTATATTTTTACACATACATATATATATGTAGGTATTTATTTACTGGATAAACTGAATCCTGTGTCATTTTGAAACTTAAAATCCCTCTCAAAAAAGGCCACGGTATATATCCTATTCCCTTCTGTGATAAAAAAATAGCATGGCTAGTGATAGTGAGATTTAATTATCTTAAACATCTAGTGCCGTTAATATAATTCCTCGTACTAAAACTGATTAATTTTTTTTCTCATCATGCATTTTTCACGAAAAGCGAAATTTACGTTACATATCTAGTTTACATCTGCTTTAACTTAATATTATACTTTTTGTCTTTTTTCTATCTAGATCTCTACCTCCACCCTGTTCGTTCTAATTACGTTTATGTTATTCTGTTTTCCTTTATCTTTATTTTTTTCTTTATACTCTATCGATAACAAAACCGATAGTAATATCCATCAAAATACCGATAACAAGACCGACACAAATATCGATTACAAATTAGATAAAAATATCTAAAGAAAAATCGATAAAAATGTCGATAAGAAAATCGATAAAAATATCGATAACAAATTCGATAAAACAGCGTCAAAATATCGGTAATAAATTTCGATAAATTCGAAATATAGCCCATTATCAAATTGAATTATAATGAGAAAGGATGATTGTGTTATGTTTCCCTTCGAGAATGAGCTGGATTTCCATATTTTTTTGCACCCATCTCGAGTGTATTTCTAATATACTACGAACATTGGAAAACTAAGATTGGCTATGAGTTCTTTCTCAGCTCAATATGTACATTGGATATCGTAGATAATTTTCTAACATTCCCCGCAATGTTAACTGGGATGTGATGCATGTGCAGCCTTAATTGGACAAGATAAGATATAACCCATTCTTCCAACTGCAGTGACCATTGCTCTGATATGTAATCAGGTTCGCTGCCGTGTTGGTTGAGTAGAACACTCGTTATTGGAGTGGATCTTCTGTCATAGCTGCACGTAATTCATTGTATCACTATTTCCATTAGGGTCTGCATTTCGAAAGAGAACAAATAGCAAATGCCTCAGAAGAAAGAAGTTATGCAGATGAGCTCTTTATCTGTAAGGATATCTGTGATAACCTTTAGTTTCCATTTAGGCAGATTCGTTAGAATTCTCATTTTAGTTGTTGATGTGTCCTGTGACCTGGCACCTGATGCAGCTGATATAATTGAATTCAGCAAGGGTTAAGGGTCGCATTTTACTAAGGAGCTAGCGAGGATTTAACCCTGCAAGGGTAAGAGAGTCGCTTGACCGTCGACAAGGAAAATTAAAAAAAAAAAAAAAAAATGCTTAAATAGCCTCTGTGCGGCCAAATCCTTTGCCTCCAAAGTATGTGAAGCAATATTTCATACTCGCTAGTCATTCAGTAAACTAGGTGTATATTTATATGCAGATATGTACATACATATGTACCAATGTCTATATGCAT
>NW_016176670.1:0-9041 GCF_001687245.7 Rhagoletis zephyria | reverse complement strand
ACCATGCAATTTTTTTATCGGATTCTATGAACAGTCAACATGAAATTCTTTAAAAATAATCAAAAAATGCATTCCATTGGCGAAAAGTATTGCCTATCGGACTTTTTTACATCTTCTTTGTCATAAAATTCTCAATAAAAAGTATCTTAATATCACCGGCATACTAAAAAGAATCGGCTGAGAAGTAATATAGTTATGGTGGATCCAAATTTGATTTCGACGAAAATTTGTACTACAGGGTGGGCCAAATAACACCTACAATCCAGAGTTCATAGGTCCGTAGTTTGCCTAGCAGTGTGCGTAGTCACTCCATCCTGTTGGAACCACAAATTAGGATGCTGTTCTGCCGTTGTTCTGTAAGAAGCCCCAGAAATCGTTTCTGGCGTCTCATCATCATTCTCGAAAAAATATGGGCCGACAACTTTTCGGCCATAACACCTATTTGGGTCATCTTGATGGGTGTAACTGGAGCAGGTTGTTTTTCATTGGTAGGTCTTATTTGGCCCACCCTGTATTTTTACACATTTGAACAATTCTCAATCAGTTCGAACTTTCACATGACTCGCCAGTTTTTCGGACACATAATTTTCGCTGGTTTTTTAACAAAAATCAGGTTACGTATGTTGCATAGAATATGTAAATGCCAAAAAAGGATCACCGTACATATTTTCCAGCCAAATATACATATAATAAAATTGCGAAATTATCACAACTAAAAGCGTGACTCTCCTATAATTTTTTTATTTTCACGATGCAAAAATTAGTGTGTTGAATGCTCATGTTTCGGTTTATAATTAGCTGGTAGTATTTGGAGAGGGGAAACGAATGCAGCTTGTTAGAAGTATGTGCTTGCAATAGCAAAGAAGTAATGAAGAAGTGGCGTGAATCCTTTTTTTTATTCTGACACTCGCGGCTTTTATAGTGTACTGTAGCTGGTGCGTACGTAAAACTGTTATCGGACAACCTTTATAGTGTTCTGGAGCATTAAAGGAATCAATCTAGACGTGGCAGGCTTATGTGCTCTCATTAGAAGATAGTTAAAAAAAAAACTTATTTAGCCAAATACGTGTGTGCTCTATTGTACAATATACTATTGAACTATGAACCTCGTGCACCACTTTATTGGCAACTTACCTTAAATTTTTAGCAATTTATGTTCGAAATTTTTTATATTCGAAAAAATTGCGGAGCACCCTCAACAAAAAAAAATTGCCAAAAATCAACTCTAAATCCAAAATACTCAAAATTTCCACTTTGCTTGCAAAAATTTTATGAGCTACAAAGCTGAATACCAAAATTTTGTCTAAAGACGCTAATCAAAAAGTTAGAAATTTTGGACAAACTTTGCAGAACTTTCATATTTTTTCCACAGAGTCTTATCGCGTCTGTTATGTAATCAGCTTTAATTTCATAAAAATCAGCTATAAATTCCAAAAAAAAACGCGCGTAAAAAACGTATGGCGCGTTGCTTTAAAACGTTGCACCAAGTTGGATTTTATATTCTAGCAGCTGAAGGAACGTACACTATAGAGTTCAGACATGTGCTCGCGATTTAAAAATAAAAAAAATTTCACACAAAATTTCGAAATTTCTGAGAATTGCCCCTTTGCCTTAACAATAATAATAATGTTAACAAGCCACAATAACATTGACAAATACATAGTTTAGGAAGAGCCTGCCTGAAACTATACAAAAAAGCAAATAAGCAAATGGATGTATAGAATTGACAACAACAACCACGCTGTCGAGTTTAAATAGCGGCAAATCAGCTGCACTTGATAGTAGTTGGTTGAATAAGGAAAATGAATTAGCAACAAGAGTTTACGGGATGTACATAGCTCAGTGGTTAACGCTTCTGACTTTGAACATCGAATTCGCAGGTTCGATCCCTGCTGAAGTCTAGAAAAAAGAAGTCTGATGAGGAGATGTGGTGATCTCCGAAATAGTGCTATAACTTCTACCGCTTAGACTTTGTTGCTTTTTCAATTTTTCCTAATAAACAATCGTGGTACAAAGCTCAATAAAAATATTAAAAATAAACTCGTTTGGCTAAGGGCGAAGATAAGGAAATTTTAGTTGTCTTATCTCTTTTACAGCTCAACACCCCAAAATTTTAAAATATATCAAAAACCTCTCTCACTTTTATCATATTTGGATTCAGTGGAAAGTATAACATAATCCTGATGTGTCAAGTGCCGTGGTTATGAATATTTTTGAAAATGTGTGGTCTTGCGTTTAAACTTTGTTCGAATAATTATAAAAAAAAAAACATAAAAATGCTTTTACTTGTCCTGCATATTTTTTAATTATATTTTCAGAGTTTCAGGCTGACTGTTCATGGAATCTGATAAAAAAGTTGCATGGTCGGAAATAGTCTCACACCCGACTGATTTTTAATCTCTGTCGCCTGTACTATTTATTTAATATTATGGATTTCTTTGTGGGCTCGTTAAAGTTTTATTTGCAGAAATTGGAAAATTGTGTACACCTGTGTATGTATGTATGTAAAAATATCTATAACTCACAGCTTCTGAAATGAAATTTATGATAAAAGAAGCAGCAACAATGCTCGTATATTTTAAGTTTTCTGCGTTATTTATCAGCTTAGTCGCTTAATGCGAAAATGCATTGTGTATTTGAAAAATATTTTTTTTTTTACTTCCCTACAGACACAAATTTCGCTTTTTGCTTATAAGAGTACTATTTTTTAGTAGGCAAATAGACTGCATTTTCTAAGGGAGCTTAAGATGACGAATTAGTGCCAGAAGTTGCCAACGGACAACACCTTTTATTATTGCATCATGAGCACACAACATGGCTTTACTTATCACTTACTTGTAACCATATTTCGGTGATTCACTCTCATTGCGACGTCTCGATGCGGACATCATCATGCTCGCCCGTTCTCCACGGCTGGCGGCCATCATATACGTCCACATGCTGATAAATCATGGCATTCGGAAGCGCTAAAGTAGCAGAAACACGTAAATGGTTGCGCCTTTATTTGTGTGTTTTCAAAAAGAGTCTATATTTAACGGACGTGGGCTAACTTTTTCGTTTCCTTTTCTCTTGCGTGTTAGCTATTCCATGAAATAGGAAGTTGATTGATTAGTTTTTTTTTTGTTTTTTTTTTTGGGAACGACTTGGGAAGCGAAAGACTAGGCCCTTCAAATTCAAATAATCACAAATTTTCGACACACTTATTTAACAAACGACTTTTTAAACTTGGACGCGAGACTGTTTTACACGTTTGTTTGTGGCAATTTTTTTCACTTTCACTTCACAAATACTGCGTTTACAAATTTCTGTTTTACTACACCGATCCGCTGCTTTTCCGACACTATGCTTTAGCACAATTTATTTAGAACTATACCCAAATAAATGTTTTGCTTATATATACACGTGACACACACACTCCATATATACACAAGCAATTCGTTTTAAATTTTCGTTTTTCGTTATCTGCTTCTAGGCGCTAACGCTTGGTTGTTGCATTTAGCATTCATTTTTTCGCACAAAAAGACGTCAATTTATGTCAGTTACCGGAATTAACACTGAAAGTAAATAAAAGAAAAAAACATTAATTAAATTCGGGTCTTTGAACAATATAAATTATGTACATAGACATATACAAATATATGCATTATGCGCAATGCCACTTGAGCGTAAATACTTGTACACATTTTTATTTATTTTTTAGTAAAAGAAGTTCAATAACAAACATTTTTTTCTACAAGCAACCGATTTCAAGTTCAATGATTGAGGGGAATGACCATTTTAGTATAAGGTTGTCCGGCGGTAGTTGTTACCTGTTAAGAAAATGTAGTTAGTTTTTTTTTTGCTCCCACGGAAAATCCCCCATTTAGTTAATTAGATATTTGATTAAAGTAAAGAATCTCATTTAAACGTATGTAGGTAGTTCTTTTCCTGCTGTAAGTTTATAAGATACTTCAAGAGGGAATCGAGGAGTTAACTTCATAGAGACGCTGTCTGGGGACTATTGTCAGCATTAAATATCATCAAAGGAGCTTTCCAATTGAGGCATAATAAACCCATCTTTTTGTTTATTTTAATCTTCAATGTAAATCCCTTTTTGCACAAGTTTATGTTTAATAATATTTTATGATATTTATAACAGATCATGTAAACATTTTCGCCAACTCGAAGAGGAGTATTTGCATAGTAAAACCGGTCAAAGTTCCTCGGAGTGTGCTTCTCCCAAATAATAAAACGAAAAACGAAAGCTTGTAATAATGTAAAAATGACTAACCACACTTATTTTAGAATCATTCTCGTGACATAATTATTTATCCAATACCACAGGCCCACAAAAACGCTTTTGTTTCAGAAAAAGGCAAAAACGGCATCCATAATCCTAGGACGTATTTGGATCGGTGAGTTCGGATATTCCCTCCGTTTTTTTTTTTAAGTAAGGCTTTTGCTTGCGAATAATTGCGAACGGTACAGAATTTCCCATTGTTATAATTTTGATGTTTTTTTTTCAATCTCAGTTAAATAAATAACATAAAAATGTAAGAAGTATGCGGTAAAGTACGCCTAACCCTTTCTCTGCGTTTGAGCAATAGATTGTACATTTAATTTTTTGTAACATTGGAAACGTGCTACTAAAAATCTTATTAATATTTCTGAAAACAAATTAAATTTTATGAATTTTTTGAATGTTTTCCTAATAGTTTACGTAAATTTCAAAATCGAAAATGTTTCAAAAATATTTGTAGAATTTAATTTAAAAATAGACCATTTTATAAAATTCCAGTGACACGCAAGTTGTGGTGATTTACTGTACAAAAAATACGTGAAAGTCAAATAAAATCGCTAATAAAAGCACATAGTATGGAAATATAAAAAGCATTTCATCATATAAAAATGCTAAAATTAAACTATCATGATTTAAAATATTTTTCCCGAGTGGACAAAAAAAATTTACAATATATTGTACATTTACACTGAAAGTTTGTAAGTGTATTGTACAATATGTTGTACAAACGTCCGCAAAGGTTGCAGTTGAACAGGCAATTAGGGTGGATTTTGAAGAGCTTGTGCGCTGTTGTTGCAGTAAAGGGTAGGTTTTTGATTTCTTGATCTACTGAAGGCAGAAAAACCGGAAAGGTTTATTAAAATGAGTCACTTGTATTTTATATTGAAATTGTATCTGAAATTTCTCAATTTTCTCAACATTTCTTTATATAATTCTCTTCTCATGGAGAAAATTTAAAATTTTTTAATGCACATCTTAACTAAAGATACTTACAAAGATACGAAATATTAATTTCCACATATCTGCGATAAAATCAATTATTTTGTACATACATAAGTTCATTTTCAATGAAATAAAAGTTTTATTCCGTCAAAGTTAGTGAAATATTTATTGAGTTTTCTTGCGTGCTCTTACTCCTTTGCGGACTTTTGTCAATATATTGCACCAATTTGGGGTAGCCCTAATAGCTACCCAAAACAAATTTTGAATATATTTTTTTTTACTTTTGGTATTAAGAGGCTCTATGGACCTTGCAATTAAGAGGAAAAAATTTTATATTCATCAGAGACCGATTTGACCGGAAAGGGTTAAGACGCAAACGTTCCCGTAATGAGATAAGGGGCTTACATAGTGCGACTATTCGTACCGATTTTGCTTTATTCTCTTTTAAATGAGAAATAATACCAAAATCTGAGTTTTGCTTTATTTCCCACAAAGGTTGGATATAAAACAAATTTTGCCTTATTTCCAATTGCTTATTTATACTATTTGTAACAAAAACAGTTTACTGACAGAAGAAAAAAACATTGTTTATTACAAAATAAAAATAAAAAAAATTGATATAATTCGTAAGAGAGCAATATTCACAAAATTGGGCATTGCGCTTTTGTGTGAATTTTATCTGCATGCTCTTTGATATGTTGGAATAATTGCTGGAAAATCTTAAAATATTTGCATGGAACCATGTCACAATAAAGAGGTGAAATAATAAAACAGCTTTCTCGCATTATTTTCTGACATTCGACTGCCTTATCGTCAAATTTTATAGGAAGATTTCCAAATAAGCCAGTGCCAAAATCTTTCTTCTCACTCTAATTACTTCACCTGGTATAATTCCACCATGGGTGGGGTGCATGCAATAACACCATACGCAATAATTCCAATTACTTGGCCATTAAAAAGCAGTTTCAGAAGTGAACTAGTCTCATTTTATTATTCTTCTTTTCTCTAAACGGTTATAATGCCACCAGTGCATTACTGCGAAAGGAGGGGAGGGGGTGGGGGACGCGAGCGCGATGTCGAAAGCGGCGCGGGCGGCGTTGGGCACTTTCAAAATTGTATACTTACGAATTCGTCCGTTTAATTTTTTCATGTACTACTTTTTGTAAATTTATTTGTAATTCGCAAATGTAAAGTTTAAAAGTTTATGGTATTGCTCAACGAGAAATGAAATTAAGTAAATTTGTGTTATCGATCAAACTAACAGATTTTTACCTATAGCTAACTGTTGAAGGTTTCAGCTTGAAATGTGTTTTGAAGGATCCTAAACCTCGCCTTTAAATACCGGAAGAAGTCAGACGTAGGTGGACAGTTTCTTAATAACAGTATATACAGAATTACTTTGACATTTTTTGTAAAAATAAATATCAATATAGGTCTCATTTAAAATGATTCAAACAAATATAATATCAAAAGCATATCATGAAAATGTGGTGTAAATTTATAGTTGGTTGGTTTCTTGCAAGTTTTTGCATACAAAAACGCCAGGCAGTAAAAAGCAGTAAAAATTATTACTGTATTTTACTGGATAGTGCATACGAAATCAACGCCCATAAACTTGATTTTATGGCTCAACGTGAACGTACTAACATTTTATTAGCACGTTTGTGTTAAATTATTACCATGTGCATACATTCAAGAAGCATTTGTTTTTTCGTCCCGACCATTTCCGTGTGAAATTTCCGTTGAATTTGCCAATTTACTCCCAACCAACCAACCGCCGCTAAAGAAGTTCCACTTCAATAATTTGTCGTTTTATTTTAAACGCTCTTAATTCCGAATTCGCAGAATCAATCTTAGGTATCTAGGCATACTTATATATTTCTTTTACGTGCAAATTTTTATTGATGTCCGCGCGTTGACAAACTATCAGCGTTGTTTGTAGTATATGAGGGGCTAAGGCCAGACGAAAGTTCTCAACATTGCTAACTAAAAGTAAAAGGGCTTTGAATGCAGCTGTAAGGTGGGTGGCAAAGATTTAAACCACGAACGACGAAAAGTCAAATACAATCGTCATTAATATTATATCTTTCGTTACACTGTCCAGTAAGTAACAGACATCTGCAGCGGGTGCATAATTTTCGTGTATACCCGAGCATCTAACAAAACCCGTTTTGCATCGTTCTCTGTATACGAGCAGAAGTATTGTTCGTTAGCGACTGAGCTCAAGACGAACATGTTGGTAACAACACCCGATTGCTTTTCATACATACTTGATTGGGTTCGGGTGCTTTGCAGCTCAATATACCCGGGTGTTCGAGTTTCAACCCGAGTGTGCACAAAATTTTCTTGATTGGTTTATGGCGTTTTCGTTTCTACAAGAAATGTTGCCTCCTCATCGCGCTCTTCTTAGTGTTTGTGCGTAGACAAAGAGAAGGTTGCATTTTTCGGTAGAAACAAAATCGGCATTAGTGTAGTTTGTGATCGGCAGCGCAGNAAAAATTTTATATCTTTATTTGCTTCTTTTTTCTTTCGTTTGAAATCTTTCTGGGATTAATGGCATTGCATTCGTTGCAGTGGTATACCGAGTTAGTTAGAGGGCATCGCTTGGTTGTGTCTATGAGACGACGCGACTTTGTGGCGCTATGCAGTTCCATTTTTGTCGGTTTATTATAGTCAGCAGCGAAAGTAGACGTCTAATTTCAGTTTTGTTACTTTTATTGTGGAACATTTGCAATTAAATCGCATTAGTAGCTTTTATGTGATATTCTGCAGCATACTTAGTGGGTAGTTTAAATTTTATTTGTAACAAAAAAGTTTTAATGGATTGCAGATGCAATACTCCTGACAGTAGTAGTCACTTCGAACTTTTCAGTTCCTTAGTAGAAAATGTGTACGTTTATAGGACAATATGCTCTCCCAGTAAACAGATATGTTCACCAAAATATTCAAATAAATTAATTATTTATTACTTGTTGCACTTTTGGCTCAGTTTTAGAACTTTGACTAAAGCTTCACCAACTATGCGACTTTCGTTGGTGGTTAAGTTAACAGTAATTTAGAAATGCACTGTGAATTCGGCGCTTAAAGACGTAAACTTTTTCAACGCGAAATAACGGGTCAAATATTTTAAAGGAGTTGCCCCGCGTATTGCCGATACCAAGGAAATAATATTCTAGTTAGTAACTTTCAAAAAAAAAATTACCAAAATGTGGAAAATAACAGAGGGCGTGTCTGAGTATTTGTTGAATTTCTAACATGGTTTTTGTGCGAAAATTTTATTTAATGCCAAGATTGGTTTTTATATTTGCTATTTGGTTTTCATGAAGAATTCACTAATTTTTCCGATTTCTGTGAAAACGTCTTTGTTTTTCGGTTATTTTAATATTATCAGTTTTTAATTATTTGCCGTTTTGAGATGGGAAACAATAGATATAATGATAAAAAAAAAATGGTTTTAATAACTAACATATCGAGAGTTTATATTCAGTACCCTCTATCTGCAATTTTCACAAAAGCTACTTTGTGATGTTAGAACCCATCTGATCTTAATTCTTACTTTGCAATGTAATAGTCAATTCTTCTGTCAAGCGTTATATAAGGTCAGCATTAATATCAGTTAAGTCTTAGATGGATTCTTATATCAGAATATAATTTTTGTGAAGCGTGCAGATAGAGGGTATTAAATATAAGCAATCGATATATATTTTTTTATTCATGCGAACACTTAAGAAAGCTGCCTTAGGAAATAAAAGGCAATCACTTAGAAACTTGTGGTTTTTAACTATCAACTTAATTAACCATAATAAATTGTTGCCAAAAG
>NW_016176668.1:0-9041 GCF_001687245.7 Rhagoletis zephyria | reverse complement strand
AAAAAAAAAAAAACAATAAAGAAAATCACTTGCAAGCCAACCAACAGCAAGTGTGTGACGGCAAGCAGCCGTGCGGTGGGTGGATGGGGTGCAAAGTTCAGCGGCATGCAAGAGGCAGTAGCACGAAATCCTACATATGCAAGCATTGTTGTTATTGCTGTTGTGCACATCTATTTTTACCGTCATATACCATGTGGCGTCACAGGCATACAAATATGAAAAATAAAAACGAAATGGCAAAAAACGAAGTTGCACGCTTGTGTGTGACAACTTTGGCGCCGTTGCTACCACGTTGCTATGTTTTTTGTTTTTGTTTTTGCTTCCTCTTCTATGCATTTGTTGCACGTAACCGGCAGCACTAATCCCCAGGTACATGCGTCACCACAAGCATACATACATATAAACATGTGTATCTATATACATATATGTTTATCAAAGCACCTCATAATTTTACATGCAACACTTTGTTGCACGCCACTCAAACACGAAACACTTTTTGCTATCGCCATTCATTTCTCTTTTTGTATAGCAAAAGATACGAGCAGATTTCTCGCATGCGATTTTTTCATTCATAAATTACTGTGTGCGTCGTAAGTTGTTATTTTTGTTTCAACATTTTCTTCAAGCATGTTTCATGTTCGTTCCCATCTGGTTCGCTACAAACAAGTTCTCTGCTGGTGGCGTCAGGCATGTTTGAAGCAATACATTTGTATGAATTTGTGTTTTTTTTGCTTCGCAAATTTTGCCGGTACATAGTACATCCCGTGCCAAAAAAAAAAAAATCATCACTGTAGTACTTTTATGCTTTGCTTTAAATACACCATGGGTTTCAAGCGCAGAAGATAAGGGACAGCTCAAAGACCGTCCAGGTTGTTGGATCAGAGAGATGGATGGTTTATAACAAGTAAAGCTCCTCATCATCAAGCTGGGGATGACTCAGCCTTGCAGATGAAAACCATCATCGACACTGCTGAGGAACTTAGAACTTAACATATAGGCAAAAAACATCCCTGTCGGGAAACGTTCCGAGTGCCCACCGCTGCATCCCTTTTTCGATAGTTCCGAGCTAGTCCTGAATTCTATAGTTACGAACCAGTTCTAAAATCGACAGACGAAAAAAGTATCATGACATTTCAATCGTTTTGGGGTTTCCGTGTGTTCGATTTTAAATTAGTTTCGAAGAAATGTGTTTTCATATAAAAAAAAAAAAATTATAAAATTTAAGTAAGTAACATCTATATTTTAATCAATTAATCTTCATTTCCTACTTGATTTTTTAATTTATTAAAATATTGATGTTACTTACTTTTATTTTATACAATTTAGTTTTTTATGATTTTATGATAGGAAATGAGTTCCCGATTCGATCTACACAAGTCGTTGTAAAAATTTGAAAAATTCGTATTCCGACTCTTATTTTAAATTTTTCAAGCTCATTCCGTAGACTGAAGATATGTATTGTCACAGAGGACCAGCATTGCCTTTCAAGACTGAGGGATTAAAACAGCACCTGTTAAGACGTATACAATTTTCATATCAAACATTTTGTGTATTTCGACGACCCGCCCTAATGTACATACCTTTGGCTGTAGCTGAGTTTGCAGAGGTGTTTACTGTTATTGGTTAGATTTCCAGATGATCCCGAGATGTGGAAATGTTAACACAAATTTTTGTTTTTTATTACCAAACTATGAAAAGGCATCTGCGAAGTGCAGAATGAAAGCGTATTTGAAGGAAAAAGCCGCCTAACACATATCTATGTAAAGTAAACAAGCCCCCCCGCTGCAACCCTTTTTCGATATGTAGTTCCGAAACCAGTTCTAAATTCATCACCTTAGATATTTGGATGATTAAGAGATTGTCCTTTGTGATACCAGCAAAAAAAAACTAAACGGGGATCCATAATTTAGTCGGCGAAATGCTGCAAGCCGATTACCAAATTTCGAATGCGTCTTATTTCTATCCCTAAGAGCTCAGTGTTAGTTAAGAAGTGCGAGCAAAAATGCTTCCATCTTAGACTCGCGAAGGTTAGACAATCTAAAAGAAAGTGTGGAGATGATTCCACCTCATCTTCCTCTTGGCAGCTGATACAAAAGGGATCAGTTTAAATTCCTAGTCTTACCACGTGAACACCAATCGCACAATGGCCTGACAGAACCTCGATTTCGAGCTCATCATCACACCCTTTATTAGCATTCAGTCTATTGCTTCCTTGATGATTTCCCCCTGAAAGAGACTGCAGAAGTCGGGAAGCCTGAACATAGTTTTGGTGGAGATTTTTCTTTCGAAAGACCTCACCTTTTATCGATAGCTCCCCTATATCAGTACAAGGAAACCGACGCCTTTCTTACCCTTTCCTCAATGAAAGTTTCAAATCCACTTACTTATACTTGACCCTGTCTGAAAAGCCGCAGACGAACACCCCGACTCGAGGGAAGGGCCACAACAAGGAAAGGTAAACAAAACCAGTTCTCTCTAGCTGCGATTTCAGGTAATCTTGAGCCAGATAGAAAATGGTATCTAGAAATCGTCCCTAAACCAAAAGTTCCACATTATCTACCTAGGGGACCGCCCGACAGCCCACTTTTTCCAGTTCCTCTAGAAGGTCGTTTACAACCACAATCGAGAACAGGGGAGGGAGAACACTACCTTGAGGTTGAGCTTTTGACTCTGCTCTGAGTGAAGGCGCCCCCACAATCCGCCGCGACAGTTCTGTCACGAAGTAAGCTGTAGATAAGTCTTATCAGGTTGGTGGTGGTACCCGGTCCTAATGCAGTTCTCATAAATAGGAGCCAACCAATTGCACGACACCTCCATAGCCCCAGTTGCACAGGTATGATGCCATCGGTGCCCGGCGACTCGAAGGGTTTTGATGAATTTATCACTCAGGCTATGTGACGATCGTCCAGAAGATCGGAGTAGTACAGGATCTGATGTACAAAATATGGGAAATAAGTACATTTGGCTGTACTGCGAAGTACGAAGTACAAGAGGTAAAAAAGAAGTCCTGTACTTCCGATAGTAGTACGGTTGGTTACATTACGTATTCCTCTTGGCGAAGTGTTATTTATTCTATGTAGTTTGAACCTTACTGGTGTTCCCTGTTCTTCGGTATACAAGCGGCAGTTACCAATAAAAAAGCCGGTAGCTGTTCTTACGCTGTAACTTAAAAGTGGAAAGAGTGTGACGACAACAAAAACAAAAGAATTTCTTTATAGACAAAATTTGATGTTCTACCCATATTAGAAAATATAAAAAAAAATATCTGAGCTAGTTAACCGTGAGCAAGCACCATACATACATATATGTAGTTGCATGTGTGCGAAAAAGTTCGTTGTTCGGCGGCTCTAAGTGTCTGACCTTGCGACTTTTTGATGGTCATAGCGAAACATACGCTCACGGGAAATTGCACGCGCTTAAAGAGTTTCTGCTCCTATAAAATTATTTCGAAGCAACATCATTTTACGGCGGGCTCCATTGCATAACTTCGGAGGGGTTAAGGTCTGAAGCAACATACACCCAGAAAAAAGTCAGCTAAAAATATTTCTCTCAACACATGAGCAGGGCATTTAAAGCGCTTGGCCTGCAGATGTGCAAACTGGTTTTATTTTTCTAAAAGAGTTGGCACCTCTTCAACAATCAAATTCCAGTTATTTAATATTCAATGCACTCCTATCCGCAGCGTTCGTTCGATTTTCCATAATCAGGTGTCAAATTAAAAGGCTTGGACTGCAGATGTGCAATAAGGTTTTATTTTTTTGAAAAGAGTTGCCACCCTTAAACAATTATATTCAAATTATTTTAAAAAATAAATCATTTATTACAAATCGGATATTAATCGAAATATTTTTGAAAACCTTTGTTTCTTAACTTAACTATAAGAGACCTTTCTTCACTCAGAAATGGCTGTACGGTTTTAGATGAAATATGGCGCTCAGATCGCTTACAACTCTGACTAACATTTGAAATATTTTTTATGTTTTTAAATTCAATTTTGGGCGTTTTAACGCCACGCGGGTTCACTAGTAACCAAATAATGTGTTGAGAAAAACATATTTAGTTGACGTAACTAAACTCTTTTCTCAGTGTAATCGGAATACACATTTTCGGAACGATGTTATGCGCATGGAGAGTGCGGGTGAAGAAAGAGAGTTAAGAAACTCTATCGGATAAACGCTCAGTTAGTCTAGACTTAACTTAAATTAACTTACCGTAAAAAATCAACGATGATTACTCAACATCGTTAACTTAAGCCAAGAGCGGAAATATTTTGTTTTTGTATTTTCTCTTTCAGCTGTATAACAGTTCGCCGCCTAAAATGCCACAACAAAAAAAAATCATGGAAACAAAAAGGTTTGCTTTCATTTATTGTTAAGAAATACAAAAACGAGAGTCTGGCAAGCCTGATTCTCTCACCGCTCTCAATTTCCGTAAGGCCGTAACTTAAGAACCTAAAATTTACAGGTTCTTCAGTTTCTTACCGTAAGTTAAGTTTTAACTAATCGCCAACACAGTTTCTCATATAATAAGTTGGCCAAATAATTAAGTTAAGTTAAGTTAAGTTACGGAAATTAATTCTAGACTAACTGAGCTTTAAGTGGTGGCATAGGTGTTTAATTTAGAGAGGCGATTTTTTTCGAGAATTTGTTAGAATAGCGTGTACATATTTATTTTTGTACAAGTATATTTTGCAGTCATTCTAAATATTTGGGCATGTGGTGCCATATATGTAAATAATATTATATATAACGCTGTTTTTAATAAATTGAATATCAGTAAAATACTAAAAAAAAAAACGTTGTCTACGAACATTTAATTCATATTTAAAATATTCATTCATAGAACACGTGTATTAGGGCTTCTTTTTAAAGCAGAAGTACGTACGTACGCATGGGCGTAGCCAGATAGGGTACGGAGGGGCTCGAGCACCCCTTAACTTTCAAGTTTTCCCTATANTTCATAGAACACGTGTATTAGGGCTTCTTTTTAAAGCAGAAGTACGTACGTACGCATGGGCGTAGCCAGGTAGGGTACGGAGGGGCTCGAGCACCCCTTAACTTTCAAGTTTTCCCTATATACATAAATGCCGAGATTACGGATGTAGTTTGTTATTAGGTGCGCATTGAGACAACACTAAAAGTATTTTATTATAAGGATGCACTAATATAAAACTTATTAAACTATTTTTTCAAATTCGTCTATTTATCTATAAATCGAAAATAAAATTATTTGAATTCAATACTTGACTTATGACCAATTTTTGCTCTGAGCAGTGGCCACATAGCCGCCAGGTTCGAAACCTTTTAAAACGATTTCAGTGGAAGCTGTAGAGATGAGGAAGAGATAGAGCCAGGGCAGGTACTGAAAAACATTTTTTTTTTTTTATAGCACTTGCAATGTCGAAATACCCTTTCCATACTTCTATTTCAAAACTAGTTTTTCATTCCATTTCATAAAAATATTGTGTTCTATAGTCTTTATATGGTAATGGTCACGTTGGTATAACTAATTAAATTTATTCTATCACTCGACAACCTTTTAGCAATGCCAAAGACCTCCAGTATTATATTTAGCCCACAAAGCAATCAGTGCAAGGTCTTTGACGCAAAACTAACCTTAGTCTAGCCACAGACGTACAAAAAAAACGGTGCGTATTTGTATTTAGTCCGATCGAATTTACATACTTATAATGTGATATGAGTAACGATTTTAATGAGTACAAAAAAAAAATTACATGGAAATAGCAAATGAGGGCAGGTAAGTACCAAACACTTGAGTAATTCAAGCGCACAATTGCGCATAAAGGAAATTTACATACAAATTAATTCGAATATATCGATGGTTCTTCGCAATAATGACACAACTCAAAATTTTTTAAATTAGCAATAAGTGCATGCACTTTTTAAAGATTTTAAAATTTTGGGGGCGAGGAAAAAATTTTAAAAAAATTTACACATACACACATAAAAATTCTCTATGAAAAGAAATAGTTAAAAATTTTTTTTTCTTGAAAAATATTTCACATAAAAAAATTTTTTGATAAAAATTGAAAATATGCCATCTCAAAAAAAATTTAAATAATGGTATAAATAATGATAATGGTAGCTCTATGTATTGCGCAATATTTAAGTATAGTATTGTGGGGTGCACTCTATAATAATTTGAGTTATGAATTTTTTTTACACCGAAGTTGGGTACATTACAAATTTACAAATTCTTTTAACTTTTTTTTAGAATTGTTTTGGGTACGCAGTTTTGTAGCCCATTAAATTCTAGTATAATAAAGTGCAAGTTTCATTATTTGCTATGAAAGCAACACTAACCGATCGACAATTTTTGACTTATGTTATTTATATTTAGTGTTATTTATCAACCTAATCCGCGATATAACTCAAAAACCTGCAATTTTGAGATGTGTCGCTATTACAGCGGTTCACCGATATGTAAATGTGTAACCCATAAAGTGCACATATTGATATTTACCTGAGTCCAAATGTTTAAAATGTATTAAAAACAAAGCAAAACAGAACAATTAGCGTATTCGTAGAAAATTTACACAAGTACAGTTGTCAATGCGAAACCAGCTGCTGCTCCACAGCAGCAGCAGCAAAAAATTATTCTAGCTTAAGTAGATGAATAAAAAAAAAATGTGTATGCAAATTGTTAAATGCAGCAGCGCGGTTGCTTGNCACAAGTACAGTTGTCAATGCGAAACCAGCTGCTGCTCCACAGCAGCAGCAGCAAAAAATTATTCTAGCTTAAGTAGATGAATAAAAAAAAAAATGTGTATGCAAATTGTTAAATGCAGCAGCGCGGTTGCTTGTTGGTGGATTGCACTTTCAACAGATGTTGAGCAACCATTTATTGGAATGTGTTTGCACTTTGTGCGCGCGCGTGAAAAAATGGAATAAAAACAATGACAACATTCATTTAAAAGGAACAGCCCTTTTTGCAGCAGCAGGTTGCAGTGGCTGCAGTCGGAGTTATTTACTTGTTGTCACAAAAACCACATATGTTTATGCAGTTCGATTTCTTATCAGTGTGCTAGGAGGAAGGAATTAAATCAGCTGATGCAAGCTTAGTTGGAAATTACATAACGCACTCATAAGTTATTCTGTAATTAATTAGCCCTGCCGGAAATACATATGTACTATTGAAAACTCTTATAAGGTCGGACAATGTATGTGGAGTTGGCTACTTAAAATTTTTTTTTCTCTGACCTCTGAAGCTACTGCTATTATTCTACACCTCTCCGACGAGCCAAAGGCTTAGAAATTACGGATTAGTTTGTGTGCAGGTCCTACGCTCATACTAGTCTACACTCGATGCATGAAACGAATACATGATCCCGCGAATGACAAGACTTTGGAGCACATACTCTGCGAGTGTCCGCGACATAGCAGTCAGCAGCTTAGTTTCCTGGGAATAGACTGTCTACCGAATTTGGAGGAAGTTACCACAAATTTCCAGCCATAAGCTATTTAATTCGAGCCTAACTGACAAACATTAAAATTGTTCTTAGAGCTGTTTAAAAAGTGACATCCAAGGAGTTTAGACAACGGCCAGGCAAGGCAGCTCTAAAGAATGATTCCTGGAATGATTCACCATCATTATCCCACAAACAACTGCGACAGTGAGATTTCGGATGAGTTTTAATAGGACCCGCACCCGATCCAGCCTGGGACAGAAAGATTTCGCGGTTTCCCATGCCAACATTTGTCTCCCATAACGAACGTCTGATTTTTTCTTGCTCGCTACCATCCAAGCAGCATTTGCGGAATATTCTGTAATAGGAGCATGCCATCCTAAAGGCACGGTAACCAGCGAAATGTAGTTGCTATAATCCTAAACACTTCTACCCTTGACCTACTTAGCCGAACCGCTGTTATTTCTCTGCTACAGTTAGGCATATACTTACGTGCCGTCTTCAAAGTCTGTATCTCTGACTAATTCACCCTTGCTAAGGGATAAAGCTCTTCGGAATAGGCCACTATTTCTACTATGCAGTCTATCTTAGACTCATCACTGCAGCTACAAATGGTTTCCTCATCAGTAGCTTGGTCTCTTTTCCATTCGCTTCTGGATGTTAATGTTTAATTAACGATGAACCTTCCCTAGCCAACTCGTCGGCGTCCTCGTTACCTAAAATCCCACAGTGTCCTGGTACCCAGCATAGTAATACCGTGTTCCACGATGCCAAGATTTGGATTTAGTGTCAAAGCACTCCTTGACGAGCTTGGACGTGTTCCCCCTATAGGTTAGGACCTTTACGGACGCCTTGCTGGCTGAAAAGATAACAAGAAAGGCGCCTTTTTAGCCTTTCTTAAGGTGCAGTCAGTCACAAATTGAGATTGCTAGTACCTAGGCACCTGGTCGGGCCCCCAACTCTGTACCCGTGTATCTGGGATCTAGTTCTGGTAAACCATTTCATCAGACATCTCAGTCTGAAATTTTGACCTGGAATTTCTTTCCAAAGCAGGTTTCATTTGGAATAGCTTCGGAGAACTCCTAGAGATAGTATTTTGCTCAAATACCCTTATGTTTTAACTTGTTTTTAAGAGTACCATCAGAATTTTGCATTCGAAAATTCCTCGAAGCAGCTGCTGCTTGGAAACAAACATGGACTGGAGTGAATGTTAACCGCACTTGTAAATTGAATGATCCGAATACCATATACTTCTTAGATTTATTTTCTATCTAAATATATGTATATTTCATATAAGTAATTAAATTATGCCCAAACGTCTTCATTCTTCTCAGCCCCGTTCCCCTGACTCTTACTGCTGGGTACATCGCGACTTTGTTTAGGTATAGATCAATGCGAATACTATAGAAAACAACATTCACAGCATCTGAAAGGCAGGATTTCAGTGACCCAGTTATCCCCCATTATCCATTTTATATGCTACTTAGTGCCAATTTCAGATGAGTAATTTAAGTGCCGATTGATTGATGATAAAAAAATATTAATTTTTAGATAAAATATTTAAACTGTATTTAAATGCTCAATGTCGGCTATTTAAATATGGAAAATGCAACCC
>NW_016176667.1:0-9042 GCF_001687245.7 Rhagoletis zephyria | reverse complement strand
AAAACAATCGATAGTGGCGACAGTTTTCAACTATCGATACTATCGATATAACTATCGATAGTATCCCAGCTCTACTGTCTACGCTTTTCAAATATTAGATATAAAACACTAGGCAGACAACTACTTTGTAACGCCACTAACAGGCACATTGCGAGTTACCGTAAACGAAGCAGACATATTCATTAGAGAATCAAGGTGTTTCGACCAAACAGCACAGGATACTCATTAATATAACATTTGCGTTGAGAGGTGCGTCAAAACGGTGAAAAAGACACGCTTATAGAAAGTATTGCAACCAACCAACAAATCATCACTGACTGAAAATAGTACTCGGAACGAAGCCACGTAGCAGGTGCCCATGCATCGACCTACATACAGAAATGCCATAGTTTGACCGTGAAGTGTGCATCGCAATCAACGAGTATAATGTGCCCTCATATAATAACCCGGCTACCCTCCGAACAGCATCTGGACTGCGGTACGGCCAAGGGCTTTACAAGAATGTACTTCTCTTAAGTCTCCCATATTGGACTCAAGAAACAAGAGAACTTTGTGAAGATACAATAGGACATTCTATCGAATCGTATTGAATTTCGCAGATAGCTAAACGGCACCGTAAAGGCCTACATAAAGTACCCTGAGCCTTTCTTCGATCCTTTGATATGAGATGGAACTCGCATTGCAAAAATTTGTGCTACCAATAAAACAGGACAGTGCTGGCCCACCTTCATCGAGCAAAGATTTGGCCACCACGTAGGTAAGTAAGTTTCATATGGCGATGATAGATCCGTGGAGATAAACAGCGCTGCGATCGATAAAATGTACTTAGTCTTCAAAATTCTTGAAGCGTGAGATATATGTAGCATCAAGGCCCATAGCGAGGGCATAAATATCATCGGAACTAGCGGCTATGTTGGAGATGTTCCAAGAGTTCAACCCAGAACTCCCAATACACAATAGAAGAAGCCTCAATAAGTATGTAGCAAACATACAGGTAGATTTGCTTTTCAACAACGAACGCTTGGAATCTTCAGAAAGATCAAGGCTTACAAAACCAGCCTACAGTTTCAGTGACCACAAAATGTATAAAAAGAAAAATATTTTCTGAAAGTTTTTTTTTTTTTTTAATTGTGTCAATATGCTTGAAATCCAAAAACGTGGTTTTAGTATATTGGGCTTTATTACTGCACAAACTACGGATTTTTCAAGTGAGGAAAATATATATGCATTTTGCACAACTTCCTAAGAAAAGCTAAAAGGAAAAAAACTAAGAAGGTATACATATCGCATTTCTCACACCAAAAAATTGCACCCTCATATTCTGGGACATCCTAATGTTCATTTATTTCGTATGCATGAAGTTTTTTTATCCATATACATATATATACACTTCCATACATAAATTCAAAATTTAACTCATAAAGGCTGCGCTCTATAGTCCTGTTAAATACTACATAGAAATCAAGTTGAACCATAAAGTTAAACATACATACAAAATTTAATTTTTTATTTTACTACTTTTAAATATTTTGCATTTTGTGTATGTATTTGTGATATTTTATTTATAAAAGCAATGAAATGCCAGCATAGTGGGATTGCTACATATGTAAGTATATGTGATTATAAAACTAAATATTTGGAGAATACATAAATTATGTACATACATAGTTACTATGCGTAATATTTTAAAATTCATTTGATGTGCAAAAGTTTTGAATTGTGCAATAAAACAAAATGCTGAAACTTGTTACCAAAAATTGATGTTCTTTTGCAATACAAAAAAAAAGCAACAAAGTAAATTTTACTAAAAATAAAGAATGATTTTGAATGAAAACAAATGTTTTACATATATTTTATTACTCGTCAGTAAAGTGGCCATAATTTATTAATTTATTAGCCAATGAGTACAAACTTCTTACTTGCTAGGTAGGCTAAGGCGAAATATCCATACCACTACACTGATTTAATTCTGTTAATGTTCTAACCAGTGTGACCAGGTCAGCCGTTTTGAGGCTAAAATTATCAATTATATTTTTGCTCTAAGCTCGGAATTTTTGGGCCTTTTTCTGGCTCTTTTAATGCTGCCCTTTTATAAATTATTTAAATATTTTTAATACTCTGCAGACTGGCCGGAATCGAATTTTTTTAGCCTAAATTCTAAGAGGAAAGTTAGATATCTTTTTCAAAATCGGTATATATGTTATTCATGCTGCTAGCAAGTAAGGGTAAACATTTTTTGTCGATCAGATCATTCGTAGGCCCTGCTTGCACCGATCCCCTATATGTGCTCTATGTATAACGTTGCTTTTGGTCGATAACTTTTTTTAAAACTTTTTATTTAACTTTTTTAAATTTCTTTCGTCTGAAACCCATATTGTGAAACACATTGCAAATAACTATTTGCCGCAATTCAGGTTGCATCTTTTTTTTACACATATGGCAACTCTACTAAGTTAAGTTCGTAAATACAGCATTTCAGAGGATGAGTGAATCGGAGGTTTTTTTTATATGAATTAAAATTAACTACAATGTTTAATATCATTAAAAAAAATTAGCATACCTTGAAGGGTATATACATATCAATGTAATAAATAGTCTTTTTTGTCAAACTTATTTTCATACATGATGATCACTTATAATCATTTATTGAACAGCAAAACCTGCTGAAATTAAGGCTTGAATTTTTGACTACAATTTCTTTAAATACCATCCCTGACCCTTAACCCTAAGTCTCTTATAGTTATATATTTATTTGACAAAAAAAACCGATTTTGGCAATTTTTTTTGTCAATAGCAGAGTATTCCAGTAGTTTTATATTATTCAATAAATGACTATTAGTGACCATCAGGTTAAGGTGCAGGGATGGTATTTTCAGTGATAGTAGCCGAGAGTTGGAAGGTGCCATCACATTTTGTTTTTTGCTAGACCTTCTAAAATATTGCAAAAAATGCGATTTTTTGACACTTTGACGTAGTTTTTCTCAAAATCTGGACCTGATGGATACTTTATACTTACGGATTCGTAATCAGCGCAAAAAAGAATCTCAAAAAATTTTGAATGCAAATTGGTGGATATTTAATATACCTTCATTTGTCCGGGATTTCTATATATTATTTTCCATACAACGAACCACAGTTTTTATGGCATAAAAATAAAAATTTAAAACTTTATTTTAGACAAAGAGTTGTTACAATATTCAATAAACATATAGGTAATTTAATAGTAAATACAGTTGTATGTAAAAGAAAGGCAGTTTTCCTGCAGTGTTATCAGAAAGTTAAGAATACTTTAACATTTGCACACATACGTATGTACATATAAACATGTGCCTAGCTGTGAACTAATTCTAAAAAATATCAGTACACCGCACATGGTCGGTTTCAAACAAATATTGCTCTTCGTACAATGCCATCTGATGTACCAATATAAACCCAATTATTTGCGCCACAAACGATTGCATTCACACAACTTCCGACCTCTACTTCACCTAGGGGTGTTGGTTTTGCCTGATCGAAATTTGTCCAGCCTTTGACTTTGTTGTCGTAGCCACCGCTATAAAGATTTTTCTCGTCACCGCAAATCGCTTGAATGATCAGCTCATGGCAGTCCTGGAAAATAAATACATAAATATGTAAGTATTCCTTTTGTTGGCAAAGTTTACATTAAGCGTAGAATAACTATCAAGACACCGTGAAAAGGATTATTCAGGTAATGGTTGTCCTTAGCAAAGGAATGATGAAACTACAAGGGATTTTTTGGTGCGAAATACATATGTATGTACATTAGGGTAGTCCAAAATGCTTGTTAAAAAGTAAAGTCGAAATTTTTATACTCACACTCCGTATGATAGAAAATATTTAGAGGTCGTTCAAAGCCCTCAAAGTTTTCAATGGAATTTATATGGAAAAAATCACTTTTCGTAGAAAATGCAAATGGGGATAAATAAAAAATCTTGAGTATAAAAAAATGGGGAAATAAGCAATTTGGTATTATTATTGGGAAGTCTCCTGAAGAGAATTAATTTTCGAGAATTCTATACCATTTCTACAAAAAGTTGGTTTTTCCCCTCATATAAAATACATGGAAACCTTTGAGCGCTTTGAGGGACATCTAAATATTTTTTAATTTTAAAATAAAAAATAGGGGTATATATATTTTTTTATATAAAACCATCCTAGGAGGAGAGAGCGTTAAAATTCCGACTTTATTTATTTTGAATCACCCTAATGTACATCTTTGCGTAAGTGACTGGAGTTCTGTAAAATTTCGAAAATACTATCAACAAAATCTGAGCAGGCACATTGAATCAGAACTGAAAAACAAACGTCAGTAACGGGAACTAGGTATGCTGATCAAGGAGACTCAAGTTTTCTCTCCTAACTTACCTGTAAATTCCACACAATCTCGAACTTTTGTAGCGGCAAATTCTTCGCAAACGTCAAACCTTTACCGGTACGATCAGCATATGTGAGGAATGTTCGTTTACCATCCAATACAGGTCCGACTAAAGTCATTGGCGATTTACCCGGAAGCACTGCTTTATTGCTATATTTACCCGATTTACCAGCGCTCATTTCCGATATAACCACATCCAAATCACGCACAGTATAAATAAGAGATTTTTCAGCGGCCAATGATTTTACCTCTTCAACAAGATTATATTTAAATTTGATTTTATCATCTATCCAATTTGTCACAACACCCTTCTCATCGCCCGTGTACAGGGTGTCTCCATCACAATACATCGCCTGAATGGCGTCCTCACAACAGAAAAGCTGTTCAGTCTTATCGTAGGGTGATGCCATAAATTTCACACATCCATCGCAGCTACTGGAGTAGAGTTTACCGTTGCGTGTATTTATTGCCATGGCATATATGTAAGTCTCATGTGCGTCCACGCTCTTAATTAGATTTAGATCATTATCCCAAATCTATAAATGTGAACATTAATTGAAATTACTATATACTAACGATTGGTAGAACATTAACAAATTTATGTACATAGAAACATATTTATACGAGTACGAATNACAGCTACTGGAGTAGAGTTTACCGTTGCGTGTATTTATTGCCATAGCATATAAGTAAGCCTCATGTGCGTCCACGCTCTTAATTAGATTTAGATCATTATCCCAAATCTATAAATGTGAACATTAATTGAAGTTACTATATATTAACCGTTCGTGGAACATTAACAAATTTATGTACATAGAAACATATTTATACGAGTACGAATACAAGTATTTAATTACATGTGAGCATATACGCGAATAAATTAACCGCAGTGTAGGCTTCGTGTGCTAAACTGGTTTCAAACTAATTTGCTCTGCAGATAAACTACATAGTTCGTTTTTTAACTTTTTGAATTGAAACTTCTTTGTTTGTATACCGAAAAAGCGACACACTCGTTGGGATCTAATTCCAAATGAAAAACCAATAGAAGATATTAGGGGATGGTGGGAGTGGTTGGTAAGGTATAAGTTTAAGGCAAGACGAATTTATACAAGGTGGTATCGGTAGAGCAAACACAAAAATTACAATAACAAACAATACGCACAATGATCTTGAAAATCGCCACAAATGTACAACAAACACATTTTTTTTACATTTAGAAGTACCGCGGTAAAAATGTTTTTTTTTCTGCCAAGATCACCTTGCTTAAATTCGTCTTGGATTAGGGCAAGGATTAAGATCGCGGTTGCCACTTCATCAAAATTTTGTGGTGCTTAAGAAAAACGGGAAAACATAAAACATGGACCATTATCCTTTCTAAGACGATGAATTTTTTAATTTCTCTAGCCTACTGTATCAAAATATGAGTTTTCATAAAAAAGGTGGACTTAGCAACTTTTCACTCTAAGCTAGCGATATGTATTCCTATGTCAGACGAAAAAGATTTAAGAAGATTTTAGTTTGATTATACTTTTGATAAGGGTTGCCACCTATTTGAAAGGTCGAGGTAGTTCTATGAAAGTTTTAGTTGGAAAATAATTTTGTTGTGGGTTGCAACCTATTTGAAAAGCCAAATCTATCTTTCTATTTTTTATGCAGATCTAATGATCTGCACCGTTCGATCGAATTTCAAAAATAAATTGGGTGACAAATTTTTTGAATTTAGAACTTTCTTGATTTAAATCAGAAACAATTGGACGGTTTTAGATGGAATTTAGCATAAGGATCGCTTATAACCGTGACTAACAATTGGAACAGTAATTTGGTTTTTCTAAGGTTTTTTAAATGTTAAATTCCATTTAGGTGTTTAGCGTCATGCGCGTTCACTAGTATTATAGTAATACGGGAAATAGAGAAAGAAGTTTCACTTCAAGTGCAAGTGGAATTTTTAACATAGCGATGTTTTGTAACATATGAAGATTTGGATAAATAAGAGGCTAATAACATTATAACAAAACATAAGATAGCATTAACCGTCTGTACCACCTAAAGTAGTTTTCTAAGTTCATTAGAAAATGGACACTTTGAAAATTTATAAATAAGTATGATAGCGACTTTTGCAAGAGTAGTTAATATTTGATAATATTTCTTCAGAATATAGAAAGATTTTGAACTATGTTGTTAGTGGACATGAAACTATTTTAAATACTGGTACGCTACCCACCAAAAACTAAAAATCGAAAAAATTTTACATTACGCAATTTGCAAATGGACTACTCATGTATATAAGTGGGTTGACAGCTTTTAATTCGGGCAGCAAAAATAAAAGTATGTAATTTTCAAAGCTTGACTTTGAGTTCGCGCTTTTTTCTTCATTTCACCCAAAATAGCTGCGCATGAAGACAAATTATGGACAAGTAAATTTTATTTGATTTTTTGATAATAAACAACATGTAATTTTCAAAGCTCGACTTTGAGATTGTGTTTTTTGCTTTTTTTTCTTCATGTGTTGTTTATTATAAAAAAAAAAATAATAAATAAAATTTACTTGTCCATAATTTGTCATCATGCGCCGTTTTTTTTTTGGGTAAAATAAAGAAAAAAGCCCGAACCAAAGTCAAGCTTTGAAAATTACATGTTTTTACTTTTGCTACACGAATTAAAATCTGTCAACTATTATTTTCTTATGGGAGACGAGGGAAATAAAATATAAATATTCTCCGTTCTCACTCACTCGCTTTAGCGAAATGTAAAATTTGTCTATTGTCTAAATATTTTCTTCTAACTTCTAACAACTTCTAACAAGCTGTATGTATTAGAGGACAGTCTAATTAGTGCAAAGTTCAAGAATAATTTTGACATGTCCCATTACTCTTTTCCTTCTCACACCAGTCTTTACATGTACTCCCGAAAACAGTAATACTTGAAATTTTATAAAATGAATAAGTTGTGTGAGTTTTCTACCAAAACCCCTCGAAAATCCCAACAAACCAACCAACCTACCAAAAGCCTTATTTTAAGAAATGAAGCTACCAATTTTAGTCCAATTGGACTGTCACGGCAACACTGCTATCAATTATACCATTGGAAGCTCAAGTAAATGTGTAATATTATCACTACAGACGTAAAACATCTTTAAATAGTAGCTCAAGTAATTTTCTCTTTTCTGCATAGATTTCCCGATTTGAATCAACTTTCTTGGTTGAGTCGCGCATCCGTTCAGCACTAGACAATTTTCCTGCAGAATAAGCAAACGCATATGCATACATATTTATCTAGGAGAGTGCTAACACATCGCACACCATCTTCAAAAGAGGCACAACTCAAAATTCAGACCCGAAACACAACATCTTCAAGATGGTACAAGGCAGGTACAACATTTACATAAATTGGAGATAAATCCTACGAATTTATTTATGCAAAATGATCGATCTAAACTTTTTTCTGAGTTATGCCTCTCTTGATGATTGATGGTGTGCGATATGTACACTTAAATATATAAATGCATATCGTCGATGTTTTTGCAAAACCGCCCACCGCCCTACTGCAAAGCCGCCTATCTTACGGCACTCAAATTTTACAGGAGAGCTTCTTTGAAAGCATTGCCGTGATAGGCGGTATTTTCTCTAGCTATTATTTTACAAATCTGTCTTTTTAATAACGATTTTTATGCGTAAATCTCGATGCCTGGAGTTAAGGGTTACCAAATCTCATTTTTGCCACAACGGCGATCTAGGCGGTTTTGCAACTGGTCGATGGGCGGTTTTGCAAAAACATCGGCGATATGTTTATATATTTTAGTATATTTTCTGAAGTATTTGGTGATTGTCTGTTTTTTTTTTTTTTTTGAGTACGGTAGCTAGGGTGAACTTTATACGGAATTACATTGTCCATTTTGTTACATTTATGGGCCATTTCGTGCTTTCATCCAAACAGTAAAGTATGTGATTGCACCGTGTCAAATTTTGTACACATATATGTATATACATATGTATGTCTGTATGTATGTATTTACTTTTTGCCATTGTGTTTTTTTTTTACTTTTTCCCAATTCTCCCAAATCTATTAAACTTTATTTAATTGCATATATACTAACTTTGATTTTACCATCGGCGCCGCCGGAGAACACTTGATTATTGTGGTAGGCCAGACAGGTGATATCACCCTCGTGCTTCTCCGTTGACAATTTATCCACTTTTCCCATTATACACGTATGTTTTTATTACCAAATGGCAAGAACTTTTCTGTGTAATACGTGTTTTTGTATTTATTTTACTCTTAAAAGATTTTTATTTGCCGCTCTTTAGTCCGCTGCTTTCAATTAAATCTTAACAATTTACAGTGGAAATACTTGTATTCGCAGTTATTTATAGGCAACAATTTTCGCTTCTCTTATGTGCAAAAAATATTGCTATGGAAAATTATTTTCTACTCTCAAAACTTCCGGAAGATTCGCGTGCCATCAGAAGCAGAAATTAAAACACGACTGATACATTAATTTCTCGAAGGGCTATAAAATCTACTGAGCGAAGAGAAGAGCATTTTCTAAATTTAGCCTAATTCAAAAATAAATTGATTTCGTTGGTTACAAGAATGGCACAACACAGAATCGCTTGATTTATAGCTTCAAATACTATAAAAACTGAACT
>NW_016176666.1:0-9043 GCF_001687245.7 Rhagoletis zephyria | reverse complement strand
GTCCCACTCACTCACAAATGCAACAGCAACAGCAACAACAACAACAACATCAACGGCAACAGTAGCGCTCTTATGCGACTAACAGCTGAGATAACAACAACTTCAACGTACACACTTTGTTGTACGTGTGCGAACATTTTGCGGCGGCTTACTGATTGACATGAGAAATTGCTGGCATCACTGGCACTGTTGCCTCGAATTGCCATCGCCACTGATGTCGATGTACATTATTTGTTGTATTCTTTTATTGCCACTACAATCCGCTGTTGTTGTTGCTGTACGCTGTTTCTTGTTGCTTGTCAGCGTTTTTGTTTTTTGATTAGCCATCGTGGAGATGTGGCAGTATGTACTACTATGTGGCGGTATGTACTACTATGCGCTGAAGCTTTATGAGAAATGAAATTTTCTCCAAGGAAGCTGGAGAAAATAAGAACTATTTTTGGTTTAAAATTCGTACGCACTTGATGCAGTAAGCCCTACTGCATATAATCCCATCCGAGAGCTTAAAAGCAATTTGCTTTTTAATTCCATAAATTAATTTTGAGAAAATTTTATTCCACTTCATGCATTTACATACATACATACATACATACATGTATTCAAATATCTTTCAATTCGCGTTAACCACACCGGCTTAAATTTTGGGCAAGCTATTACGGAGGGGTAGAATGAGAGATAAACGAGCATTTCTATGAGGGGTGAGGAGAAGCATTAAAGCACCGTCCCCGCCAAGATGATAAATTGACCAATTGACAATTGACTTGACCACTTTAACGCCAATGTTGCCAAGAGACATATTTGCTCCAACAGTCGAAAATTCCGAACTTTATGACGACGTTGGCTTGGCGATCAACGCGGCACGGACCATAGTAGTTACTAGTATGTACCAGACATTAGCATGGAAACTCCCACAAAAGTCGAAGAACCAAGAACAAATAAAATCATGAGCGTTCTTAAAGTGCTTTTCATACGAGGAGCAAATATGGGCACTTCCTTGTTGCAGCTAAGATCCGCATTATACGGTGTTTACATGATGCGATTTTACAGGCAACTTTTAAATAGTTAAAAGCAACAATCGGTTGGTGCGAACGGGTTTTCAATTCATCGCTTCCTATGAAGTTGAGGACAGTCAACTCTTGACACAACAAATCGCCTCTAAAATTGTCTGTAAAATCGCCTCATGTGAACGCCTTTTTAGGCTCTGTGCACAACGTGCCTATAGCGACGCAACGAAAGCTTGGCGTCAAAAAATCAAAAAAATTGAGTAGAAATTTCGGAATAGGTTCTCAATCCTGCTTAATCAAATTCTAATCACCTGGTTACAAATGCTACATATAGGCAGTGGTGTTCCATCTCACGAGCACTTCGTGCTGCTGCAGAAGAAGTGGTTGTTTACGGTCACCTACTAGAGCTGTGTCAATCACTAATGATAACATAGACCAGAGCTTCTTAAAGTGTTTTCCGCGGAACCCAAGGGTTCCGTAGAAAAGTCACCGGGGTTCCGCGAAATTAATTTAGGTATGAATAAGCACGGCGGTCGGTTTGGATTGCGCACAGAAAGAAAAGTTCTATAACCAGCTTGCCCGAGACGCAATTATCTCTTTTCAAGTATATCTACGTATGTACTCGTATATATATGATTACCGTACTGAGTGCCATACCTACTTAAGAGCGTTGAGTTTGCGCTTGTCAGCTAGCTGTAGGCAACAGGTTATATACAACTTTCTACAAGGAACGCAACAAATTTCCAAATGAAAGGTTAAATGTCATAACTGGCCATTTGGTAAATCACCAGAAATCTTCGTCAGATTATTTTCCGGATGGTAGTAGTAATATTGGTTTGGTACAAAATCCATTTACGAAGCATTCATACATCTCCAGAGCACTTCGACATTGTAAAACACATTTGAATCTATGTCTCTGAAAGATTTTTGGATTAGTGTTAAGAGTAAATGTCTAAAGTCGCTAAAAAGGCCATCTTAACTTTGCTTCGTTCTGTCACAGGGAGGCCAACTCGAGGGGAATTCCCCGATTGGCAGGAAATCTCAGTTTGCGTGGGGAATCGGGGAATGGCCCCTTTTTCGTGGGGAATTTCAGTTTGCGTGGGGAATCGGGGGATGAACTGCTTATTTTGTGAGGAATTAGGTGTTAACTAATATTTTCTTTTTTGCTTCACTATTTCATAATGAATTAAAAAAGTTGCACAAGAATACAACTGCAACTAAAAGTAGTGCGAATTATGCAAACTACCGTTGATTTTTAGAAATTTCTTTGTCTCATTTGCTTTCATATAACGAATAAATATATTTTTTGTATATGCAAGAAAACCGCAACACCTGTGGTAAAAAATTTCTAAAACGAAAATTTTTTCCCACTTGTATCTTGCACTTTATTTTACTATTTTTATATAAAAAACCAGCTCAAATAAATAACAAAAAAAATTATAATTGTGAAAGCTTGTAAAAATTTGGTGTGTCCAAAATGTTTTCGACCACTGTATGTATGTGAACATTATATGTACATTTTTTATTCTTTATTTTTTGACTGACTTTAAAGAGGTTTGGTTTGGTTTATGAATATGTAGAATTACATTTCAAAATAAAATAAACAGAAAGACCAGCAATATATCAAAATCCATACAGACATTTTTTTTTTTGTAAATAAGGAGATATCTATGGATGGGAAATTTTACGAAATTTCGGGCAAAATCGGGGAATTTCATTGTAGAAGTCGGGGAATTCTCAAAAATGAGTTGGCTACCCTGTTATGTCACAACGTACTCTGTCAACAAGGGTTTCAGCTTACACTTTNAATATGTAGAATTACATTTCAAAATAAAATAAACAGAAAGACCAGCAATATATCAAAATCCATACAGACATTTTTTTTTTTGTAAATAAGGAGATATCTATGGATGGGAAATTTTACGAAATTTCGGGCAAAATCGGGGAATTTCATTGTAGAAGTCGGGGAATTCTCAAAAATGAGTTGGCTACCCTGTTATGTCACAACGTACTCTGTCAACAAGGGTTTCAGCTTACACTTTTACAAAAAACAGATTCAGGTCGAAATTGGATGCTACCCCAGAAATGCGCATACAGCTTTCAGACATTTTATCGAAGTACTATTTAAAAAATAATAACTACTAACAGTGAAACAATATCGTTCTTCACATTAAAATTTAAAGTATGTATACTATTTCTAGTAAAAGTTTTTGTTCATATTTAAATTGCTCTGCCTTTGATTTTTAGTAATTTGATGCGGGGTTCCATAAAATGAAATGTGGTTAGTAAGGGTTCCATCATCTTAGAAGTTTAAGAACCCCTGACATAGACTATCGAATGGTTCGATTTTCTTGAAATTGCACGTACAGTTTTACAGAAATAAAAAGAAATCAACCTACCAAAAACGGAAACGATAGGTGGCACCGAAGTTAAGTTATTTCAACATAAAGTTCATTTAGTATATTTTTTTTTTTAATTAGGAACCATTTACTGTCATGATTCTTAACCGATTAAATGAATAGGGGTATTCACGTTCCGGTGCATACTGTCTAGCATGGTGCATAGAGAGCATAAATAGCATGATTGTTGTTGTTTCATGTATTCAAACAAAAACAAAAATAAGTCAATCATGCTATTTATGCTATCTATGCACCATGCTAGACAGTATGCGCCGGCTCGTGAATACCACTATTGTTTTACAGTTCGAAAGGCGCAGCAAAGCAAGCGGGTATTGACTAGTGTAATGTAGTAATTTAATTATCAGTCGTAAATATAAAGTATTCCACAGTACGGCAGTTTCATCCACGCCTGCTTGGGCTTTTAAATTTTTTAATGATGTTTGTCAAGTTGGAAAGTGGTTTTTAACATGTAATTTAAGTCATGAGGAAATATGGATGAATTCTTTAAATAGTGGTACGCAGTGTTGCCGTTCGTTGAGAATTTTCAGAAATTCGCAAACAACATAAAAACCGAGTCGCTGCAAGGAGAATAGTTCCATTTTCTTTAGAAGTTTTAAGTGGTGCATTTTTTCCTACTTACAGGAGGAAATGTTTTTTTAATAGCATGGTTCTAAAACAAAATCTCTAAAAAGGGGCAAAAGTCGCACATAATTTTGAAAAAGTGACAAGGGTTCTTGGCGCCTAAAAAAGCTAAAATTGCCCCTCCAGTCGCACAACGGCAACACTGGTGGTACGTTTTCGCATTTGGAAAAAAATATGTAATTTTGTATTTTCAGTACTACACTCAAACGAAGCAACTGACAGGATCATAAGTATAAAGTTTGCTTCCTGGCGCAAAGAGAGAATCCGACTTTTAATTAAAATTTTTAAAAGAGAACTTCAAATTAAAAGCAATTTTAGAATGAAATGTTAAGAATTCTTTGACTATTGAAACACGGAACGTGGAAATCATCTCATTATTGTTATGTATTCAAAAATTTCATAAATATTAAATACTGTATTAACTCCTGTCTAAAATTATACTATAAGAGTAAGTATTTCATACTACATGTTAATGTGTACTCTCATGTTAAAATGAATAACATTTTAATTTTTTGTGAACTACATTTTTTTTATACCAAAATATTTTGTTCTGGCAAATTTTTTTTTAGTTTCACTTTAATTTCAACATGTATTAATTTAAAAAAAATACTGATAAAAATAAAATATTTCACACAAACAACAAAAGAAATAATCGATAATCACATGAAGCTATTGCCTGAAAATTTTAAAATGCGCTTAGTGGCATTATGCTACTATGATAGCACGGCCGAGTAATCAAAGTAAACTTATGTACAGTAGTTGAACAAATTATAGCCGCACCAAATTTTCACAAGTTTTAAAATATTATTTTTGCTGTTATTTAATTTTGGTTAGCTTTTTTATAGCTCATTCTTTAAACACATCCGTATAAATACAAGTTTAAAGGCAGTGTCAGACGATTGGGTATTTACCAAAATTTGGTGCAAATCGTATCCCAATTGTTTGAACACCCAAAATATTTTTCTTTATCCCAATCACGAAAATTAATTTGTTGCAATTTTTCAATAGAACAATAGAATATTGTACCAATCTTTTGACAACAAAAAAAAATCCCAATTTTTTTTTACACCAGTAGCCCAATATAAAAATGTACAAATCTGTACAAATATGCCAATCGAGTGACACTGATTTAAAAATTTATGCAATTTAAAATAATAATTCAACAAATTTAATTTAAATTGCAGCGGCACCATATATGGCAAAAGAACGATGCAGCTGGCGTATGCAGATGATATCGATATCGTAGGTCTGAAACAAAGGGACGTAACCGCAGCATTTTCCAGTTTAGAAAACGAAGCTAAGGAGGTAGGTCTAGCGGTGAACGAGGGCAAGACAAAGTACCTCCTGGCAACATATGAAGAGTCCACGCGTTTCGGGACACACGCCACTGTTGGCAGATATAGCTTTGAAGTAGTGAAGGACTCTGTCTACCTGGGATCCCGCATAAACACCACGNTCATCATGCCCGTCCTTTTATATGGCGCAGAAAATTATACGATGTCGAACAAAGATAAGAAGGCTTGGGAGGCTTTCGAGAGAACTATCGGCCCTGTTTTCGTGGACGACGGGTATCGGAGAAGATGTAATGACGAAGTGTATGAGCTTTTTAACGACGTGGACATAATTAAGCGCATAAAAATACACAACACCTACAATCCCCCCTCTAAATATGGCCTTGGTGCCCATCAAATGTTACAAGCATTTTTCTTAGAGCCATTTTCTCAGGTTTTAAAATTTATCTGCCCTTCAATATATTTGTTCTGAATAAAATTTTAAAACCTATTTGAGCAAACGGACCTTAAACTTACAAACTTGTATGTTTAAACGTACGAAAATTCTAACCTCTAGCACTAACTTCGAAATATATCAAACGCATAATTTTAAGCAAGTGGGCATGTACGCTTATTATTCAATTGTTCTTACTGCAAGAGCGCCTTGCGCTATTCACTGCTTACATAATTTTTTTTTATGAATCAATTCCAGGCCGCAGTCAACTGTTTTGCATATTCGTATGCAAATATGAGAGGCAAACAAAAAACCAGCCGAATATGTACATATGTGTGTATGGATGCACTACACATTTGTGTCGAACACACATGCCACACTGCTTGGGAACATACATCATTCTACAAAATCACTTCCATGCAGCACTTGGCTTGGAGTATTTGCATACAAAAAGTCGAGAGTCTTTGGAGTAGCTGGGAGCGCGCGAAACCAATGAATGCTAATCAATATAATGAGGCAACTGTACATACCCTCGCACGGGTATATTTGCGCCTAAATATATACATACCGATGTGTGAACTCCATCAGCTATTAGTGCGCTGCATAGCGAGTGTTGCTAACGTCTGCTGCCGTACTACTTACTGCCAGTGCCACTGCCACAGACGAAAATGATTGTTATCCGATAGTTATGCAATATAGTCGTAAATTATGGACATTTCCACAGAGGAATATCGTAAATGTGACTTGAGGCGTTGCATGCAATAAAAGATATGCACATACATATGTATATACAAATGTATATAGTTATACCTATGTATGAATCTTTGTATATTGCACGCGAATGCGATTGTTGTGTCTGCTCGAACGAAATGTGGGTCAGTTGGCTCTGAACAGAACAGTTACGTTTACTATTTGTTGCAAAGTAGTATCGCACCATTGTTGTATAACTTGACCGTTGCATGCAACATGGGAGATACCAATAAACAGAATAAAGCTAATTGAGCTAATTTGCGTACAATTATCGAGTATCTAATAATTAAAAGTTTTCCTAGTGCACGCATATTCTTTGGTATGTTGTAAATGGTTATGCAAACGTTTCTTTTAATGGATGACTTTTTGATGGCATTATGCAACATTCCTTATGATTTGTATGAAAACTTTAAAATTGATAAGTTGTGTCTCCTTCTAATTTGGCACTGCAATCGCGCCCTGAGGCGCCTCGTCTGGAGAGCTGGGCATTGACGTAAAAAGTGGTTAATCAATTCCTCTTCATCCCCAACTTCTGCAGAGGGAGCCTCGTGGTATATGCCATCGATGGAGCAATGGTCTCGACCAAAGTGCTCTGACTGCAGATTTGTTTAGTGTAGATAATTCGTTATTACGTCTCCTATTGAGTCTCGGCCACAAGGATCTTGAAATCTCACAGTCGTCCCGATTAATGTATAAAACTTTAGTTACATACCACTATGGTGTATTCTTCATCCAGGCAGGCGATATGATTGACTTATTTGAAGGTCCTTAGAATACAGACCCGAACCGACTCCTTTTGTAATTTTGAGCCATCGGTGTAGATAGAAATACTATCATTTATCTACAGGAGGCCACCTTCCCAATATTCCCGGGTTGGAAAGTGTATGGGAATCTTAATACTAAAATCCCAGGATGATGTGAAATAATGAGTTTCAATATCTTAGTCGGCATTGATTCCGTTAGGCCGTCCCTTAACTACCTTCAAGACTGCTGCGTGCCTGTAGTTGGTCTGCTTCCACAATTGAGAATCCCTTAGGGTCCCATTTTTGTGCTGCACCTGTTAAGATTGCTTACGGTGGCTTCAAGTAAAAGATCATATTCAGGCCTTTTTTGGTACCTGATAAGCCGAGGCTTGCGAGTCTCCGCATTCTTTCAATTATTCTCTGATTGCTTCTTTTATCCAGTGCTTGCCACCTGGCCAGGTCTCGATAGGTTTTAGTCGGCTGGATGACTGTGGTGTACCTACCGTCTATGATATGCGGTGACAGCCACCAGTTTTTCCCCAAAAAAAGTCTGCTGCTAGGCCCTAAATTGCTTTTTCCTTTACGTTGCGCCTCCACGTAAGTATTTCAGACTACTCCCGTCCAGCTTTAGTAAGGAGAATTTCGGAATTTTGATTTGCCTAGTGACCAAGACAAGTTCGGTTTTACAAGCAATACATAATAATTGCTACATAAGGCAAAAATAATCTGTACGAAGAAGCAGGGTAATAAAGCAGGATATAAACGCGCACGACTAGGCGAGCGCTTACGAAGGTACCCATCTAGGGTGGCTTCTTTTCTAAGGCAAACACTCAGATGGGGGCATTTGTTTCAAATTGATACAATGACCTGCATCTGAACTATGTAGAGCTTCGTTCCCAAAACACCTCCCGGCGAAATACTTGACGGTGGTATCGGGTGCGAGCGGTCAATGATGGTAGGAGGTTTTCTTTGGGTTAAAGTCTCACCCAGCCCGTTCTGGGGTAAGGTTTTCGAAGATTCTCCAATATAAAAAAAAAACTCAAAAACACTTAGATGGCAAGGACTACTTCTAGTCTTAAAGTTAAGTGTCCTGCTGGTGTGGGATGAATTTTAACTATTAATAGGGTCAGTGCATAGAAGTCACCTTATTTGGGTCCCCGTTTGCAGTGGCTAGATGCCAAAACAAGAGCCCGACATTTTGACAAAAGATAGAAGCAGTCTACGAGTTTATAGATCTGCGGTCAGTCCTCGTACACTATGTGCAACATTCATTGCAGTTATATCAACCTGACATTAGAATAATCAAAGGTTTTCTTACTAATAATTTCAGAGTATTGATGCATTTGTTCGATGTAGGAAATTTTGATTAAATTAGGTGAAGGACAGAAAAAATATGAGTGCATAACGTGCCGCTGGATAAACCTTACCAGACCCAACCTGGGATCACTTTACCTGGACGCAGATGACTTTTACGGCATTTGAATATTTAATGATGCCACAAAGTTCCTCAATAATGCATGGCTTAGTGGTAATCTTTAATGGAATAGAGATTTCCTACAACAGATCAACTCCTGTTGCATCTACAAAATAATCAAACCTAATCTAGTACAAAATAAACTAATGATGTAAGATCACCTGTTTTATTTCAAATTTTCCAAAAATTATGCTAATAAATATTTTGCCGCAATCAAACAGTTATGTTTTCCTACTAAGACACTGTTTAGATGAAAACGCCGAAAAGCAATTTAACGGACTTAAACCAATTGTGATACTTCTACAA
>NW_016176665.1:0-9044 GCF_001687245.7 Rhagoletis zephyria | reverse complement strand
TAATAGTGCATTTGCAAATCCTCGATGAAAAAACTCCCTAGTAAGTCGTGCTTTATTCGTGCCAGTGCTGGGCACTCACAAAGATAGTGTAGGATCATTTCCTTACTTCCCTCAAGACACACAGCTACGGCACCAAGGGTTTTACGGAAGTCCCATTTTAGCCGCATGTTCGCCATATTATTTTCATTTAGCTCAATCACGGCCAAGGACCCGTTATCGTGGCTTTTAACTTGACTATATCTTTCCTCGAATTCTTTAGAAGTTCTTCTGTCTTTTGTTTGCCATAATGCGACCATATGTTCCTCGCAGTTTTGCCGGTTTGAATGTTGTTCCAACGTGCATCAGCCATGCGTACGATTTGAAAATTATGAGTGCGAGTGTACAATTTATTGTCTCTATTTCAAATTCATAAAAAGATGCTTTGGCCTTGCCCAACTTACCAGCTCTCTCATTTCAGTGTATGTTCCTATGGCCGGGAACCCAGATGAGAGTGGTGTCTATTAACTCAGGCACCAAGCTTAACGCACATTTTCAATCTCAGATTGTTTTGGATTTTGTTACCGATGTGGCAAGTGCCAGAAGTGCCGCTTGGCTGTCTGTATGCTTTTCGTACTCCTACGCAGTTCTTCTCTAATGCTTTACAGGGCCTTTAGATTACCAGTACTTCCGCTTGGAAGATGCTAGCCAAGTTAGGTAATCGAAACGAGAGAGAAACATTCAGCATTTCAGAGAACACCCCCACACCCACATCACAGTCCATTTAGGACCCGTCAGTATAGCTTTCAGTGGTATTCTCCTCGACTATCCTGACCTTACCCAATCCAGTCTAGAAGGAAACTTCACTTAAATGTTTTTCCTGAAATCTGTCGTAGGAGGAGCAACTGTGACCGTGCTGCAGCGCCCTTCTACTGCCTGACGCTTTGACTCACATTGCCGAGGACGCATCAGTTTCGCAGATGCGGAGTTCTATTGGCTATTGAAGCAGGATCACATTAGACGTATCAAATCGACACGACTGAATTGCTCCTGTAGCATCTGCATAAGCTGCTCTTTGTATACTGGCTAGTTTCTTGACATTGTATAGTGCTGGCTGCCAAACTAACGCCGCGCAGGTGATACTTTCTTCAAAACTGTTTTCGTAATAATGCAGATTTCAGCATGTTTCATTTGTCATCCATATTGTAATTGTTTAGGCGCGAATATTAACACCAATCGCCTAAATGCATGCTACGCACTGCTGTTTGTGCAAAAATTTCATTTATGAAATTTAGGAAATTTTTGAACATGCACTTCGCAATAGCCATAGCTTTCTTAAGTTATATTTCAATGACACTGACACTACAAAATATGCTCGGCCTAGTCTGATGCATCCTCCGGAAAATGCTTCTGGAGTTTTCTACCCCTAATTTTTTGTTCGAATAATTATATTTTTAACCGACTTCCAAAAAAGAAGGAGGTTATCGGTTCGTCGGAATTTTTTTTTATGTATGTTACCGCATAACTTAGGTAGTGTCTTAGAGGTGGTCCCATACTAATCTGGTTTAGATCCGATCATTGGATCATGAAATATACATATATATATGTATGTATATATTTTTTATATGAGAATTGAAGTTGGTTTTGCTTTTTGCTTAAAAATTACTTGTTTTATATACATATGTACATGCAAGCGTTTTAGTTTTCTCTCCTCTCACTGAGTTGTTCAGTGCCTGACGCTTTTAAAAATATTTTCGAAATAAAGCCTTTTTAAATACCTTATGTTTGACTTGACGTAATTTTCTCACATTTCATTTAAATTGATTTTAAAATCCGAAACAGGTGGCAGCTCGCTTTAATAATATTTTTGAAGAAGGAGTAATTAAACATCTGTCGTTTGATACCCATATTAAAATATTTCATTTGACTTATTAATGAATTTAATTTAAAATTTTTGAACAGGTGGCAACCCTCTTTAAACATATTGCTGAATAAATCGTTTTTGAACTCATTTCGTTTGGCATGCACATTATTGTGATACTTTATTTATCCTATTAATTAATTAATTTTAACTTTTGAAAAAGTGGCAGCTCTTTTCAAAAAATATTCTATATTTTAATCCAGGTTGTAACCTATACGTGTGCTTAATTTGTTGGGATATATATCTGCACAAAAACAAAATAACCTCTGCTGATATTTACTTTCATGACAAAGTTACGAAAAAGAGTAAATAATTAATAGTTCGCATGTAAATTTTTTCATAGGCTTAAGAAACTTTCACCTAAATAAGTTACATATGAATATATTGTATACATAAATATTTGTAAATACATATAACTATATTTACTATATACTTACATATACGTATACATTAAAACACATACATATATATTGCCGAACGTTTGTTTGTAAGCAAAAAAGCACTTTCGTAAGTACTTGGCCATCAAATTAACCTCAAACAGTATTCACTTTGTGGCATCGCCGATGACAATTTATTGGCAACACACAAAAACACCAAATAAAGTAAATAAATGTCCACACAAAGTAAATATTAATAATAATTGCAATGGCATTTGGCTACAAGAACAACAACAACAACATAGAGAACAAAAGCTGTTGCAATCAATAGTTAAGTAACAGAAGTAGTAGTAGTAGTAATAGCCATTCATACAGTCAAACACTTGAGTGGCAACTTAAAAGGCTTAGTGAGTGAATCAACAACAAACAATGGCTGCAATAAATGCACTTGCAGCTACTGAAATTATTTGAGTGAAAAATATGACAACAGTTAAATATTTGTCAAAGAATTAGAATCCATTTAATTGTGTGCAAATCTTTCAGTAAAATGGTAATTGGCAAAATCTCAAATAGCCCGAGTGAAGTCAGTGAAGGATAACAGACGGAAGTCGTTGCTTTGAGTCGGATTAGAAATAATTTATTCGCACCCCATTACGGCAAATAGAGTGAAGATTTAGAATGGAGCAAGTAGAAGAAATATCGTGATTTCAAGCAATCAATACAAATAAATCAAATGAATGCGATTGCGAGCGTGAATGGGGGTTGGATATGCAGCTCATGTGAGTTAGGTTACGTATACGCCATGTAAGGCTATAATAATATGTACAAGCACTTAATATTTGTTGACGAATGTAGGGTGGAGGAGTAGGCAAAATATGTCATATTAAGGCTTGGGTATGCGGAAGCTTTATTGTTTGCAATGCGACATGAATGTAAACTCACATGCAAATACAGCCCACAGTTTGAACATTGATTGAATGCTCAACGGGCAAGACTACATATCGCTAGTTTAGAGTGAAAAGTTGCTAAGTCCACTTTTTCTGAAAGCTTATATTTTGGTAAAGGAAGCAAGCGAAATTAAAAATGCATCGTTTCGAAAAGGATTAAGGTGCTTGTTTTCTTTTTTTATTCAATTATATTTAACGAACGCAAATCTGCTAAGTCCAAAACAGGCGCTTAAAATCTGAAAAAGCAAAAATAATACGAAATCTTTTAATAATGATCGAATGCTTCTGATTTTTATGGAGTTTTTCTTTGCTTTAAACACGCAAAATATTGTCTTTAAAATTTTGAGAAATACTTGAAGAAAGTAAGACGTTCTTTTCCTCTCCTGTAAAGTTCTTAAAAGAGGACTTAGTTACTTTTCACTCCAAGCTAACGATATGTATTGTGTTTACCAAGAAATTTTTTTAATAAAAAAGTTGTGATTTTTACAATATTTACTTCAAGCCAATATAAAAATAGACTACAAAAATATGTGTAAACAATAATTGCTCTTGTATGCCAAGCAAATTGTCCTTTGACATGCCAACTCACTTCGGCTTTTGAGCAAATACCAAAAATATTTATTATTTTTCTACTAAAATATTATTTTTCCTACTTTGGCTTAGTTAGACCAACATATGTATATAGTCATTATGTGACTTTAGCCCGTTATCATAAAAAATTATGCGTTTCATTTATGGCTTAGTTTATACCATTTTGCGTTTTTATGGCCTTTTAGTATTTTTTTCCATAAAACGTATTTGTTTCGCTTTAGTTAATTTAATGTTGTGTGAATTTGCCATTTTCACGTGATTAGTAGGTGGCAAACGTGGTTAGACCTCATTTGTTTTTTGTTTTTTTTGTAAGTGACGAGTAAAAAATAGCTGTCTGTCAGTTGGTTTTAGAAGCTGTCTGTCAGTTGTATTCTCGAAAAAGCATTAAGTACTCTTTTGATTAGATGCATAACTTCTAAGGAAAAGATCAATAAATATAAAATTTTTCTATTTGATCAGTACACAAAACTGCAAAAACCTAAAAATGCAAATTTCGAAAAATAAAATATTCCAACATATTCTGCATGAAATTTGGAGTAAAAGGTATACCTGGCATGTTTTTTATTGAAATATTCCGAACAAAATGTCATTATAATAAAATTATTATTAAATTTTATTAATTTTTATTAAAAATGTAGTTCACACTACAACAAAATCCATAAATCACACAGTTTCTAACTTTGTAACAATTAAAAAAAGAACGTAAAACTTCCCTCAAAACTTCACATATTTCATTCAGAATTTTTTTATTTTTTTGGTATGCAATTTAATAGCCCATTCAATTCTAATTTAATAAAGAACCGTTAATTTTTGACAAATTTTATTATTGACGGTGTTGTGCTATATATATATATATGGAAGAAACTGCGCAACATCCTCGAAAAAAAATCTCCAAAATCAACGTGATTTTGTATCGACTTCAAACTTGCACTTTATTGTACTAAAATTGAATGCGCTATAAATCTCCATACACAAGAAAATCTTAAAACTCTGAATAAAATTTTAGTTTTACAAAGTTAGAAGCCTTTGGATTTATGGTTTTCGTTTTAGTGTGAACTTCAATTTTATTAAAAATGAATAAAATGTAAATAAAACAAAATGTTGTCAAACTATGGAAAAAATTACTGTACGATTTTCATTGACACTCACTGTATGTACTTACAAAACGAATAAAATAAACGAAACCGCTTTCAGAAAGTATCTGGGAGGTGTTCAAAAATGCCTCTTACAGCAAGCACGCATAAACAGAAGATCAGTATCGCAAATTTTTATCGCCAAAAATCTCCAAAAATTGTGATTGACATATATTCACGGTACTACCGTTTGATATGGAAAGTAACAAAGATCTATCTTAAATTTGAATACCCTCCTTAAAATTTTATTTTTTTCATAAATTCATTTCTAGCATCTCTATGAATATGGGCCAAATAGTCTTACTTGATATTTATATTAGTCATGCCAGAAATTTCACAATCGCATAATTCTAACAACTGACTAGCATATCTAAAGATGAATGAAAATTAAGAGAATCGAGTTCTCAGAATCGGTTCTCGATCGATTCCGAAAATTAAGAATCGATTCTCTAAAATCGATTATTTCGAGAAAATTTGCGATTCTGGAGTGGAATACGAATCTATTTTTCCATCCCTAGGTTCTTATAAATTATTTTTATGGAGTTCAATGTTATATGCTATCGAAAAAGTTGTCTATTTTTAAATTGAAAATCTTCACTGCTATTGGGACAAGCAACATTTACAGATGGCGCAAAATAAGCTACAAATTCTGAAATTGAGCTGCCAATCAACGATTCGTGGTAGGGCAAAACTCGACTGGCTAGCAATCAAAGGCTACGCACACCCAAAATTCTGTGAATTCGTTTTGTTTCAATGATGGAAAAATTGTTAGCAGCACCTGCAGTAAAACAAACGAAATTTTCTAAAATAAAAATGCTGCCGAAAGCAAAGAGCTACTGAAAGATTTCGAAATTCGCAACGTAGCGGCATTCCAACAAACCAAAACTACAAACACAACAAAATATCAGCGAATAGTCGACAGACTACGGGAGAAGGTTGCATACAACACGGCGCTGCCATCGAATGTTTTGCTTTGTGAAAGTGGCAAATTGCAGCTGCCTGACGTTCGACTACTGCACACTGCACTTGCCATGCCATGCAACTCAATTTTCATTTTGCAATGATTTGGCTTGGTGCTGAAAAATTTGTTGTGGTCCAACTTTGATAATGTTGAACTTTTGTATTTCCATACGCGGAAATTTCACATTGAATTGTGCCGCAAAGGCAGAGAGTGGGGCAAAGGTAGTGGTCAGGCGCGCATTCCTGCAATGCCAAAATAAAGCTCGAGCGCCGAAAACTATGCAATACAAAAAATATACCAACGGCCATAGCACAAATAAAAGCTCGTAACACAAATAAACAGCCATTTACTCGAGGGGGCGAACGGCGCGGCGTACGTCACCCACACACGCCCTTCATTTCTTCAAAAGCCTGGTAAATCAGCGCAAACTTCACTTTATTTACATGCAGCTGCGGCTCAAATAGAGCGCAGCGCAGCTTAACAAAACATACGCTCGTGAAGCAACCGTGTCGATTTGGGGGAACGGTGTAATAAACGCCAACGAAAATTCAGCCTAACTCGGCCACCAAATTTACAACCAAAATGGAAAAACTACGTTTCGATGGTATTTCGGATGGTGCGGTGGGAGGTGGTTATTGGTGCTGACGTTAATATGAGCGCAACAAGAGTTAGCACAGCGGTGTCGTATTCGGCGCCAAAATTTATGCGCGCGCGGATACGGATGTGGACACCATGAGCGCGGACAGACAACAGCATTGAGTCGCACTGAGGCTTACACTGTATAGTAGAGCCCTCATTGCTTCATATTGACAGGCGCTGAACCTGAGCCTTTATAATTAAATGCGCGTTGTGTGTGAATGAATGGTGAGTGGCAGCAGCAGCAGCAACCTGGCGGTTACAGGGCTCCAATGACTCTGTTCGCATGGCAAGCGTGCATGGCGCACTCTAAGGGCAGCGCGATGAATGGCATGAAACGCCTTGTCCGGGGTCGTGTTGACGAGTAATGCGGCCTGTATTGAGGCTTTGGTTTTTGCGGTGCAACCGCAAACGGTTGCATGTTGATTCGTTGCCTTTTGTTGTTATTTGCGATTTTTTGTTTCGTTTTCGAATTTTAGCTTTTGTTGGCATTGTTTTTGGTATTTGCTATTGAAAATACAGAAATTCTAGTAGTTTCTCCAATCAAATTGGTAGGATTTCGTTTTGGCAAAGCTATTCTGCTTTTGTCAATGCTGATTGAGTGCACTGTATGAATTTGTAGATTAGAGGGAATAAGTTGCGAGGAAATAGGAGAAATAGGTGTTTCTACGAAGCTGCGCGGATAAATGGAAAGATTGACTGAGATGTTATTAGGAAATATGTCGGTGTAAATTTGCGTATATATACATTTGTATATGTATATACATAGTTTATTCTAAAAGAAATTCAATTCTTTGTAACGTGACAAGTGTTTCTCAGGCTTCGGATCGGTGCGGGGCAAAAGAACAAGGAGCTAATGATCATCTGCTCCTTAAAGAATAATTATCAGTTGATAAATTTGCTTAAATTGTTTTTACTTTTTCCACAGAAAAGTGAAGTGAAGGCAATTCAGCTGAGGTGAGTTTAGAGAAGTTAAGTTGTAAGAGCTGAGCGGAAATATGGTGAGTTGAAGTGTAATGCCATTAGTTGGGGTGAGCTGACTTGAAATGAGGTGAGGTGAATTGAGTTCAGATGTAATGAGGTGAACTGTGGTGAGGTTAGCTGAGGGGAGTTGAGGTGATTAAAAGTGAGCTTTGGTGAGTTGAGGTGAAATGCATTGGCATGTGATATAACATAACATAACATAGCGAAACCTAGCATAGCATAGCATAACATAGCATAACATACCATAACATAACACAACATAACGTACCATAATATAACATATATCTCTTCAGTTTTGTATTTTTCTTTGTCTATCTTTATCTCTATCACTTTTATCTTTAGCTTTGTCTGTATTGATATATCCTTCATCTTATCCTTTCCTTTACTTTTATCCTGAACTTTATCTTCATTCTTTTTATCTGCATATTCGACCCCAAGTTTATTTAAATCAGCATTACCGCCTCATGTACATATATGGCATTTGTATTAGTGTAAATTTTGAGTTGATTTTTTTGAAATTTGAGTGCCTTTCAATTGATATATTATTCCTTATACCTTAGGCGAATAGTTTAGCTGTAAAAGGGGTATAAATAAAACATATTTTATTATTTATATATAAGATATCTTTTCTAGTTAATATCCTTGACCATACTGTGTATTGCACTATGACCGGTAGTCAGGGATAAATGCCCAATTGGAGGTGCCATAACCATTACCTTTTCAAATACTTCAGTACTACTTTGGTTATGGCGAAAAATCAAAACGTAATAGATGCCTATGGTTATGGTTATGGATACGGCAAGCTTACGCGGATGATGTTTGTGCTCCGACAACAGACTGATGAGTGGTGCACTTTGCAGTATCTTGCTGTCGGTCGCAGAAATACCACCCTAGTGTTGTTTACCCGGCAAAGCAAATTAGAAGGTCTTCGCCTTCCAGTGCTTATAGGCGTAAACCTAAGTGTTTCCGTGGATGTAAAATACCTGAGGGTAACTCTAGATACGAATACGTCGAGCAGATGGTAAACCGAGCGCTAAAAAATTGCAGTCAGTGTCGGAGAACCCTTAGCAAGACCTGTGGTTTAAGACCGGCTATGGTATTCTGAATAAACATAATTTTTATTTGACTAATTGTTGCGAACTCTGCTGAAGTATGGTAGCGTATAGTCAGAACTACGGTCTCTGTGTTAAACAGGCTAGAAAGGAACGTGTGTAAAGGCATTATGTGCGCCAGGAGTACAACATTAGAAGCAACTCTTAATACTTTGTTGGATTCGCCGACTCTGTATTTAGCCAAACATGAGGAGGCAATGATATGTCGACTGTACCCTTTTGGATTGGAGTTTCGGGAACAGATAGTTGCTTACAAGGGCAATATCCTTTGTTTTTGGCACCTAATGACAAAATAATTCCTGTAGTCTCTTTCGGAAGAAAGTATGTAGTGATATAGACACTATCTTGGAAAGCTCGGTGAAAACTTTCTATACCGATGAGTCAACGACTGGAAATGGTACTAGAG